>NC_057799.1:431699735-431912526 GCF_018294505.1 Triticum aestivum | reverse complement strand
CCCCCCGCGCCGCGCACGCAGTTTTCGCAACTTGTTTTTGGAATGAAGTAGTATGGATGGACCACTTTGAGGGAATTGGACAAAGTCTTGTTTTCATTCCATCGTATAACTCACTTCCCTTGCATACCAAGAGATAGATAATCCTCTCTTGTCATGAAAACACTCCCTTGTAGTGCAAAGTATTACTATTTTTTAGCCTGTCAAAAAAAGTATACTGCTATTTTTTAGGGTTTATTAGGAAAAAAAGTACTGACCGCAAAAGGCTTCTCAGAGAGTTCCCTCTCGTTGAAAAGGATCTAACAACAAGCAAGACACCCATGGCAAACCGAGTCCACGTCCGAGCACAGTTTCCCGCGGAGCGACAGAACCCAGAGCTCCCAAGTTCTACCGAGCCTAAGAGCAGGGGGGTTTTGCTTGTTGCAGTGGGCAAAACATTTCGCACAGGCGCCGGTGGTCCCGGTCCGCGTCTTCTCAGCCGTCGCCTATTTAGTGCCGCGCGCTTCGCAGGCTCGGACACTCCCCCCTGCCTGCTCCTCCTCGCACACTCCTCTCTTCTCGGTTCTCGCTCCCCGTTCCGCTCTCAAGTTTCTCACCGCCATCCCCAAGCCTCCCGTCGCGGCGCGGCCGTGCGCCCGCCATGGCATCGGCAGGGTAAGTACGCCGCGTCGGGCCTCTGTTTCTGGTCTCCAACTCTCGGCTCGTCCTCTCTGTCCTTTTTTTTTTCTGCTGCTCTGGATCTTGTTTGTTTTATCTTCTCACGCACGCGGTCTGGGGGTATTATCTGTGTCTTGAGTGGGCTGGGTTTCGGTTTCATCCGGAGGGGCGTCGCGGTTGATCAGCGAGTGATGGATTCCGGTGCGTGCTTTTGGAGGAGGCCGGATGCTGATTGCCTTAGCTTGAGCGCGTGGCAGAGGAGATGTCAGTCTGAGGGAGCGACGAGTGCGAGATCGTCGGAGAGCAGAGCAGCCCAGTGTGACGCCGCCGACATGATTCTGGCCAGGTTTCCCTCGTCGTTGCAGTGGCGGTGCGGTTTTTTCTTTTTGGGACTGCGATGGCGGAGGAGGGGCCTTCCTCTCGAAGGAAGCACTGAAGTTCTCGGGGGAAAAAAAGAGACGGAAGCAGAGAAGGGTAGCGCCTCCGCGCCGCCGTCGTGAATCCGGCCCTGTTATGCTCGTCGCTGCAGCGGCGGCGGTGTAGGGGTTTCACGATCGATCTGCTTGAGGTGGGGTGGAGGAGGAAGCAGACAAGGGTTCTGTTCCGTCCCGCTCCATTCTGTTTAGTGGAGACTGATCTGGTCGCAGCTGTCTGTCACGAAGATTGCAGATTTGTGCTGTTGGATCGTCGACGTTTCTTTGTGCCATCTTGAATATGTTCGCTGTTGGCCCCTCTACCTCCTTTTACCAGTGAAAACTTATTCACAACTCTTCTGCTTAGCGTCGCTGTTTAATGTTTGCTGATTGAGGATTTAACTTGTTCAAGTTTCTGGTTGCTGCAGGTTTAACGGGAGCGTCATAGATCCCACTGCTTCTCGCTGCAAACAGTTGGCGGCATTCAGGTTTCTGTTTGCAGATTCAGGATTAACTTATTCGATATGTTGTCACCGAGTGCTTGTTGTTTAAATCATTGGCTATGCAGATCAATGGGCTTGCTCTGCATCAGTCTCTTATTTCTTCTGAAGCAGAGGATGAAACATAGATCGATCTATATTGGCTCTAGCTAAATACCTTTAAAATAGCAATGCAAGGCAAAAGATCCGCAAACAAGTGTTGATCTATCAAATTTATCATAATTAATACACAATTAATTATCTTCATTCCTACTATTTTTTTCCGAGTTAGTGAACATGACTATCCTTGATTAGTTGGCTTTAAATATGTTTATGGCAGTTAATATCCTATGACTGAACGTAGAATTGAGATAGATGTCTGTCTGTGTAAACATTCTTCCAAATATTTCCATTTAGCTTAGTTGCTACATTTATCATGTTTTGTTAGTTAATTTGTTATCTGGTAGGCATCAAAAGATAATTACTAATATAGATTTATCTCGCAGTTTCATCAGGTCATTGGTCACGACAATTGTTGCGGTGATAAGAAACCCAACTCACCCCCCACCTAGCCAGTTTGAGTGCCCAAACTGCAAATACTGCATTGATAACAGTGATGTAAGTACCATTAACTATTCGACTATTGCATTTACTTTTATGCTAGGTTCTCTTCTAGTTTCCAACCATTAAAATAAGGTCATTCTACCATTCGAGTGAATCCTCACAACCTGTTAGAATAATCACATGAGTCACGACAACAAGATTTGTTAATGAGGTTCACCAAACATCGGCTAATCCCCAGGGCATTACTACGGACACTCCTCCCCGTTGATACCACAACAATACTGCACCCCGGACGCCCGGGGGCCGACACATGCTAGCGACTCTCCCTGCGTGCATGTGCTATTATGTTGGCACAAATTACATTATGTGTCTAGCCCATATTATATAGGAGGCATAGGATACAAGTGTCATATTAGGACACGACTCCATACCATGTCAACATACACACAGTACGACTCAAAGTCCAAATATAACCTACATTGTACATAATATTCGGCACAACCCCAACGTCACCTTTTTTCCATTGTATACCCCTCCTCCCTCCCGATTTCCGATTCCATTTATTACTAACACACACCATCGCAACAAGAATACACGACCCTTTGTTCCTAAATAGTGGTATCGTAGCTTTTTCTTTGTGTCTTGGTTGAAACTGTAAAAAATCGTGATTTTGGGGAATCTTGTGGTTGCACTTCATGCTTTGTATTGCAGGTTTTATCATTGTGGCCAGGACTCCCTGCAGGTGTTAAATTTGATCCAACTGATCTCGAATTGCTTGAACATTTAGAAGGAAAGGTTGGCAGGGCACCGTCCCATGACCTAATAGATGGTTTTATTCCAACCATAGAGGAGGCCGAAGGAATCTGCTATACACATCCGGAAAATCTCCCTGGTACATGATTCTTATTTTAGACTTGTTATTATCAGGGCCTTCTGAATTAAATAGCTAGCTCAGACTATTCAGAGTAATTATTCGTTAGTTAACTCATATACCCTTGCAGGTACCAAGATGGATGGGAGAAACAATCATTTCTTCCACAAAATATCAAATGCGTACGATGTTGGCCAGCGCAAGCGTCGCAAGATTAGCAACAGTGACCACACTATTTGTGATGAGCATTTTAGATGGCACAAAACTGGAAAATCCAAACATATCTTTGATAATAATGGTGTCATAAAAGGGTGGAAGAAAATATTGGTTCTTTCCATGCGTTCTAGGAAAGGCCAAAAAACTAATTGGACGATGCATCAGTATCACCTTGGGGTAGATCAAGATGAAAACCATGGGGAGCTTGTTGTTTCCAAAGTCTTTTATCAGTCAAAGAAAGCTGGCAGCCTATAATGTGCCCTGTTAATGAAGAGTCTGATTCATTTGCTGGGGAAATCGATCCTACAACCCCAATGGCATACCCTCCGCAGCCTCGTCCCCCAAACAGTGGCTCATCTAGAACCGAGCAGAATCAGGTAAATCTTCATTGACCAATGAAACTGTCATCAACTTTGTGAAGGCTTTTGTCTAACTTTATGCACCATGTTATAAAATACTTTGGCTTGTAGAATTATAGAGTATGGATCTACAAATACTGATCCGTGGATGAATTATTGGGAGCCCCTGAAACAATGCCTTGCAATACTAGGATCCCACCATTTGAACAGTTTATTCTCAACTGTAGGTCATGTAGTACAGATGCTATATAGTGTACAAACTCCATGTAGAGGCCAGGGGGTTATCCTCCTTTTCAAAAAAAAATACTGTAGAAAAATAACAATATACTCCTACTACACATGAAAATTTTCTCTCCTTGCAAGAGTGCATCCAACAGTCTCACAAAAACATCAGAAGCTTTTAATTCCTTATAAAGATCCATGCTTAGGAACTTAGAGTAGTAGAGTATAATCAAGCCTTCTAATTCTTTCACTGCCTGATTACGAAAATAAACCTTTGAGCTTATGCGCCAAGCTTTTCATGAACCCAAATCTCATCTTGAATAGGACATGCATTCATGAACCCCCTATGCCTTTTTTTCCTGAAATATATAGTATTGTGTTGTCACCTTGTAAACTGTTATAACTCCTTCATTTAACTGCCATTAATGTTACCGCCCGCGATTGTTGCAGGAGGAGTACGCAATGCTGTCTGGCCCGGATGAATGCCCATCACGCGGCGCAACCCCGGACGCCACGTACCCTAGGATGCAGCCTCTGCCTCTTGACACGGACGCTCTCCAGGGGTTGCCCGATCCCGGAACGCCTCCGAGTTTCTCCCTTATGGCTTCTTGGTTCACCGGAAGCTCGTCGCATGCCATGGAGGTCGCACCGCTATCTGGCCTGGATGAACGCCTGTCACGCGGCCCAACCTCGGACGCCGCCTACCCTGAGGCTGAGGGGCAGCCTCTGCCTCTTGACGTGGAGACGCTCCAGGGGAACCCCTACCTCGGAACGCCTCCGGATATCTCCCTTCCGGTTGTAAGTGCACCGACTGCTCGTTTCATTTCTCAGTGCATATATATTTCTCATGGCTCATCTCCTTGTCTCGTGTGTGTTTACGGCAGGACATGCAGTTGGGGTCGCAGGACATCTTCTGGGTGGATAGCGTATTTACAAGGGAGGAGGGGTTTTGAAGCAGCGACAGTGTGTTTTTCTCGTGATGTTGTTTGTTGTATATCTGTGTGCATGAATGATGGATCGCCGAGAAATTTTGCGTATGATCCTGGAGCTTCCCGATGAGTGTACCTCGGCTATGTTTACTGTTTGTAGTAGTAGCAGATTTTTTTTTCTCAAATGTAGGAGGGTCGCTCCCAATTGCATAGCCATGAAACTCATAAACAACTATTTGTCCTCAATAGTGTTTGAAACTTATTAGTACAAAATAAACTTACATCTGATGTACAAGTCTTATAGATGATGTCTTTTTAGAGTATCTTCAACGGCAGCCCTATTTTAGGGCCTATGGTTTTGAACAAAAAGAAAACACCCACCAACGGCTGCCCTTGTAGCATATTTTCCAAAAAGAAATTTGGGCAGGGTAGGTTGTGTATTTTTTGTACTCCGATGACAATGTGCTTAGCTACGTACGTATGTTGCATTAGCATTGTGGGAAACGTCGTGCCCTAGCTCTAGGTGAAGCCTGCGTGTTATATAGCTAGGGGCGCGACTCCCTGGATAGCGTACAAGTAGTTGAGATTACAATCTTGGGAGAGAGGGAAGAGATATCTAGTTACACAAGATAACAGAGAATATAAACTACCTATCTCTATCCCTATCTCTAGTCTTCTGGTACAAGGAAAGGAGGCCGGCTAGGCCGGGTGACACGATGCAATGTGTGTCGTTTGACACCCTCCCTTAATCACAACTTGGTCAAGTTGAGATTACGCTTGAATTCCTCAAGACTTCTTGTAGGTAATGCTTTTGTGAATCCATCTGCAACCTGATCTCATGAGTGCACAAAACAAATCTCCAATTGCTTATTAGCTACCCTTTCTCGAACAAAGTGAAAGTCTATCTCAATGGGTTTTGTCCTGGAATGAAACACTGGATTAGCAGATAGATAAGTAGCACCAAGGTTATCACACCATAGACATGGGATTCGAGTGTGCTTCATGCCAAGCTCTTTCAACATGGACTGAACCCACATAATCTCTGCTGTGGCATTGGCTAGTGCTTTATACTCAGCTTCTGTACTTGATCGTGACACTGTGGCTTGTTTCTTTGCACACCAATATATTAAATTTGGGCCAAATAATATTGCAAAACCACCCGTGGAGCATCTGTCATCTGGACATCCTGCCCAGTCAGAGTCAGAAAAAGCACTAACAAGAGTTGAAGAGGACTTGCTGAAGGTAAGACCAAGGTTCATAGTATCTTTTACATATCTCTCTATGCGTTTGGCAGCAGTCCAATGAGTTGTGGTAGGAGCAGGAAGAAACTGACATACTTTGTTAACATCAAAGGAAATGCCAGGCCTTGTTAAAGTCAAGTACTGAAGAGCTGCCACTAAGCTTCTGTATCTGGTACTGTCTTCCTGACTCAAGGGTTTTCCCTCTGTGAGTGATAGTTTTTCTGTGCTACATAGTGGTGTTGGTGAAGGCTTACATCCTTGCAACCCAACTCTCCTTACCAGATCAGTAGCATACTTTTCCTGAGAGAGATGCAGACTGTCTCCATGTCTTTTTACTTCAATTCGCAGAAAGAAGTGTAGATCTCCCAGATCCTTAAGAGCAAACTCAGCACTCACATCCTTTAGCAGACCTGACACAGCTTCATCAGATGAAATTTTGACAATGATATCATCAACGTAAATAAGACCAAATATGGAGGTATTTGACTTATTGTAAATGAACAAGGATGTGTCAGATTTTGAAGGAAGAAAACCAAGTGCCTACAGTTTCTGACTCAGTCGTGAGTACCACGCCCTGGGAGCCTGTTTCAGTCCATATAGAGCTTTGTCAAGCTTGCATACATAGGATGGTTTGCTTTTACTTTCAAACCCAGGAGGTTGCTTCATATATACTTCCTCTTCCAGAACACCATGGACGAACGCGTTCTATACTTCTAGCTGTCTAAGGCACCATCCCCTGGAAACAGCAATAGACAACACAAGACGAATAGTGGCAGCTTTAACAACGGGACTAAAGGTGTCCTCATAGTCTATGCCATACCGTTGTTTAAAGCCCTTCGCAACAAGTCTGGCCTTGTAGCGATCTATGGTTCCATCAGATTTTCTCTTTATTCTGAAAACCCATTTGCAATCAATCAAATTTTTACCTCGTCGTGGGGGAACCAAATGCCATGTTTGATTTTTGCGGAGTGCCATGTATTCTTCTTCCATGGCCTTCTTCCACCGTGTATCGCTGAATCCCTCCTCAGGAGTGCTAGGTTCACCTGTGGAACATGCCAAACCAAACTGCACAATTTGTTTGTACTTAACAGGTTTAGTAACCCCTTTTTGTAGACGTGTACGCGGGACAGTAGCTGTGGGGAGCGCAGAAGATCCTGCTGGCACATTAGAAGGAGGCGATCCCAAGGCGGATCCTGTCGGCGCTGCTGTGGCATCCTCGGATGGATCGACGGGATCTTTTGCGGCTCCAGATGCCACCGGTTCAGTTGCATGTGGCACAGAAGATCCTGCGCCAGGCTGCCCATCATGACGTGATGATTGGTTGGGCCCAGGCGAATCTGCGCCGGATCGCAGGCTAGGGGACAGGGTAGGATCAGCGCCGGGATACGTGCCTCTCGCGCCCATGTGGTGGAGGACTTGGCTATTGCCACCGCCACATGTAGTGACGGGCCCGCTTGAGGCCCAGCGAGGCCCAGTGGGCCTGGTGTCCATGCCGGATTGGTGCAGGCCTGAGGCCGCTCCCGAGCTGATGGAGGGGTGCCGCATGACGCATGTGAGTTCGCTGACGCCACGCCTGGCGGGCGACACGGGCTCCAGCGCCCTGTCGTCCTGTCGTTCCACCGATCCCGAGGAGGATCGACTGCGGGGCTCCTGCACTAATGATCCCGAGATGGATTTGTCCCCCGGTACTGGACACATAAAATGTGACACGTTTGGAGCTCTTTGTTCATCATTTTTTTCACCGTTTTCTGTTGCATCATCACAAAGCTCGTGCTCACGGTTATGAGAGTTAGTCAACAGTTGATCATCATAATTATTTCCCCCTAGATAAAGGCCGGGGAGACTTTGTGGTAAGAGGAGAATTTCTTGGCAAAGAAGTGCACCGACGTTGGGATGAAGCTTAGAGAATGGAAATTGTGTTTCGTCAAAGACAACATCGCGGGAAATATATACACGACCAGTAGGTATGTCAAGGCACTTAACACCTTTATGTTGGTTGTTGTAACCAAGGAACACACATTGCTTAGATCGAAACATAAGCTTGCGATTGTTGTAAGGACGAAGATTGGGCCAGCATGCACACCCAAAGACACGAAGTGTTGTGTAATCTGGTTTTGTCTGAAGGAGTCTTTCCATGGGAGTTTCATTGTTTATGACACGACTAGGCAACATATTGATGATGTGTACGGCATCAAGGAATTCCTCATCCCAGAATTTGAGAGGCATGGAGGCGCCAGCTACAAGTGCTAGGCCAAATTCAATGATGTGCCTGTGTTTGCGCTCAGCAGACCCATTCTGTTGATGGGCATGTGGGGCAAGACACGTGATGAGAGATTCCAAGGTTTTGAAAGAAAGAGTTTAATTTTTCGTACTCTCCTCCCCAGTCAGACAGGAGAGCAATGATTTTTCTATTGAATTTTCGTTCAACGAAAGCTTGGAAATTGAGAAAAACATGGAAGACATCAGATCGTTTCTTAAGAAGATAGATCCAAGAAAATTTGCTATAGTCGTCAATGAAACTCACGTAGTATGTGTGTCTACCAATAGAAGAGGGTGCAGGCCCCCACACATTAGAAAAGATAGTGTACCATGTGGGAAACATCGTACCCTAGCTTTGGGCGATGCCTGCGTGTTATATAGCCAGGGGTGCGACTCCCTGGATAGCGTACAAGTAGTTGAGATTACAATCTTGGGAGAGAGGGAAGAGATATCTAGTTACACAAGATAACAGAGAATATAAACTACCTATCTCTATCCCTATCTCCAGTCTTCTGGTACAAGGAAAGGAGGCCGGCTAGGCCAGGTGACAAGATGCAATGTGTGTTATTTGACAAGCACAATGTGGATTTGAGGATTCGTTTGATGATCTGATTGTGGAAAGGGAGAATATCATACAAAAACCAGCACTCAAACAATTTCGATTGTAGCAGACATTTGTTTTCAAATGTAAATGTGGGAGCACCACTCCCAATTTCATAGCCATGAAAGTCTGAATTATATACTCCAACGGCCAGTCCTTTGAAACTTATCAAACCCACAACGCGTCGGCTGCTTGGTCTTGAATACCAGACCAAATTTCTCATGGCTCATCTTCATGCCTCGTGTGTGTTTACGGTAGGACATGCAGTTGGGGTCGCAGGATAGCATGGAGATGTGACTGGCCAGCGTGTTAACACGGGATGAGGTGGGGGTGTTCAAGTAGTGGAGCAACGAGAAGAGGCTGGTTTCTCTCCGTGATGTAGTACTAGTATGTTGTATCTCTTTGCATGAGTGATGGATCTTCGAGAAAATTTTGTATATGATCCTGAAGCTTGCCAATTGAATGTAGCTTGGCTATGTTTAATGTTTGTAGTAGTACCAAACATTTGTTTTCAAATGTAAATGTGGGAGCACCACTCCCAATTTCATAGCCATGAAAGTCTGAATGATATACTCCAACAGTCGGTCCTTTGAAACTTATCAAACCCATAACGCGCCGACTGCTTGTTCCTGAATGCCAGACCAAATTTCTCATGGCTCATATCCGTGTTTCGTGTGTGTTTACGGCATGATATGCAGTTGGAGTTCTAGGATAGCATGGAGATGTAGCTGGCCAGTGTGTTAACAGAGGATGAGTAGAGGTTTGAAGTAGCGGAGCAAAGAGAAGAGGCTGGTTTTTCTCAGTGATGTAGTACTAGTATGTTGTATCTCTGTGCATTAGTGATGGATCCCCGAGAAAATTTTGTATATGATCCTGGAGCTTGCCAATTGAACATAGCTGATGACCCACAAGTATAGGGGATCTATCGTAGTCCTTTTGATAAGTAAGAGTGTCGAACCCAACGAGGAGCAGAAGGAAATGATAAGCAGTTTTCAGCAAGGTATTCTCTGCAAGCACTGAAATTATAGGTAACAGATAGTTTTGTGATAAGATAATTTGTAACGAGCAACAAGTAACAAAAGTAAATAAAGTGCAGCAAGGTGGCCCAATCCTTTTTGTAGCAAAGGACAAGCCTGGACAAACTTTTATATAGAGAAAAGCGCTCCCGAGGACACATGGGAATTATCGTCAAGCTAGTTTTCATCACGTTCATATGATTCGTGTTCGGTACTTTGATAATTTGATATGTGGGTGGACCGGTGCTTCGGTGCTGTCCTTACTTGGACAAGCATCCCACTTATGATTAACCCCTATTGCAAGCATCCACAACTACAAAAGAAGTATTAAGGAGAGACAACATACATCTCATCAAAATATCGAACGAATACCAAATTCACATGACTACTAATAGCAAGACTTCTCCCATGTCCTCAGGAACAAACGTAACTACTCACAAAGCATATTCATGTTCATAATCAGAGGGGTATTAATATGCATATAGGATCTGAACATATGATCTTCCACCAAATAAGCCAACTAGCATCAACTACAAGGAGTAATCAACACTACTAGCAACCTACAGGTACCAATCCCAGACTTGGAGACAAGAATTGGATACAAGAGATGAACTAGGGTTTGAGAGGGGATGGTGCTGGTGAAGATGTTGATGGAGATTTCCATCTCCCGATGAGAGGAGTGTTGGTGATGACGATGGCGATGATTTCCCCTCCCGGAGGGAAGTGTCCCCGGCGGAACAGCTCTGCCAGAGCCCTAGATTTGTTCCGCCAAGGTTCCGCCTCGTGGCGGCGCAGTCTCGTCCCGAAAGCTTGCTTACAATTTTTCTTCGGACGAAAGACTTCATATAGCAGAAGATGGGCACCGGAGGGCCAACAGGGGCCCACGAGGCAGGGGGCGCGCCTAGGGGGGTAGGGCGCGCCCCCACCCTCGTGGCCAGGGTGTGGGCCCCCTCTGGTATTTCTTCCGCTCAGTATTTTTTATTATTTCCAAAAATAACTTTCGTGGAGTTTCAGGACTTTTGGAGTTGTGCAGAATAGGTCTCTAATATTTGCTCCTTTTCCCGCCTAGAATTCCAGCTGCCGGCATTCTCCCTCCTTATGTAAACCTTGTAAAATAAGAGAGAATAGGCATAAGTATTGTGACATAATGTGTAATAACAGCCCATAATGCAATAAATATCGATATAAAAGCATGATGCAAAATGGACATATCAACTCCCCCAAGCTTAGACCTCGCTTGTCCTCAAGCGGAAGCCATAACGATAAATATGTCCACATGTTTAGAGGTAGAGGTGTCGATAAAATAAAATACGGACATGAGGGCATCATGAATATTCTCATAACAGCAACATATATGGATAATGTCATATGATTTCTTATGCTTAAGTAATAATCTATTCGCAATGCAAAATATGAATCAGAAACTTTATTGAGAACTAACAAACTATAATCTCAGTCATTGCAGCAATTGCAATTTATCATAACATCAGAAAGAGTCTATGTTAGAGCTTTTTAGCAAGTCCACATACTCAACTATCATTTAGTCTTTCACAATTGCTAACACTCACGCAATACTTGTGGTTACGGAGTTTTAATCGGACACAGAGAAATATAGGGGCTTATAGTTTCGCCTCCCAACCTTTTACCTCAAGGGTAATGTCAACAATAATAGTTCATGCTAACTTACATCCAATTAGATATATATGTCAGGATCTTTCCAACACACTGTGCTTGCCAAAGGATAAAATGTAAAAAAGAAAGGTGAAGATCACCATGACTCTTGCATAAGGTAGAAGATAAAAGTAAAAGATAGGCCCTTCGCAGAGGGAAGTAGAGGTTGCCATGCGCTTTCAGAGTTGGATGTACAAAATCTTAATGCGAAAGAACGTCACTTTATATTGCTACTTGTGATATGGACCTTTATTATGCAGTCTTCTTCCACATCACAAGATCGTATAAAGCTTATTTCCTCCACACCAATCAATCATACATATTTAGAGAGCAATTTTTATTGCTTGCACCGATGACAACTTACTTGAAGGATCTTACTCAATCCATAGGTAGATATGGTGGACTCTCATGGCAAAACTGGTTTAAGGGTATTTGGAAGCACAAGTAGTATCTCTACTTGGTGCAAAGAATTTGGCTAGCATGAGGAAGAAAGGCAAGATCAACATGTTGGATGATCCATAACAATATACTTTATCTCAGATATAAGAAAACATAACCCATTACGTTGTCTTCCTTGTCCAACATCAACTCTTTAGCATGTCATATTTTAATGAGTGCTCACAATCATAAAAGATGTCCAAGCTAGTATATTTATATGTGAAACCTCTCTTTCTTTATTACTTCCTATTAATTGCAACGATGACCAAAACTATGTTTGTCAACTCTCAACAACTTTTAGTCATCATACTCTTTCTATGTGAAGTCATTACTTTCCATAAGATCAATATGATCTCTTTGTTTCTTTTTATTCTTTTCTCTTTTCTTTTATTCACTCAAGATCATAGCAAGATAATCAAGCCCTTGACTCAACACTAATCTTTATTATATATAGCTCACGGACTCGATTACATAGAGGGATCATAAAGCAAAACTCAAAACTAGATCATACCAAAACTTTTATTCTACTAGATCAAGATAATACTAAAAAGGATCGAACTAAGAAAAATGGTAAAGATAGGAGATGTGGTGGTGATACGATACCGGGGCACCTCGCCCAAGCTTGGCAGTTGCCAAGGGGAGTGCCCATACCCATGTGATTATATCTCCTTTGTTGGTGAGGAAGGTGGTGGAGTTGCTGATGATGTGGGCTTGTCGTCCATCTTCCAAGGCATGGGCTCACCATCATAGAAGGATGATCGAGTCTCCGGGATCCTCAAATCTGCAGCCAAACTCATCCTCTTGAATCTATATTCATACTCATAGTTTTGGTTTTGCAGGTCATAAATTTGGGCTTGGAGGTGCTCGATCTTCTCATGAAGCTTGAAGATGGTCTCGCCAATGTTTTTGGCATCCAGCTTGTGGTTGTTGGTGAACACCGCGATCATCATGTGGTTGGAGTTGAGTCCACATTCCACCATCCCCTGGCACTTGAAAACTTGTTGCTCCATTGCTTCGAGCCTCGTCTCCACGCTTCCGGTGCCCTTCGGTCCCTCAACACCGCGGATGTGCAGCAACCCATCACGCATCTCAATGGTGTTTGAGGGTGTCGCAGCACCTCCGCGAGGTAAGGATTGATGACCTTCTCGAAGAACTTGTCCATGGGGGCGCTTGGAGATGTCATGATGATCTAGATCTGTCAGAAAAACAGCTCGAAACAAAAACAGAGGACAATTGCGTGATATAGGAGTCAAAACCTTCGGGAGATTATATAATGAATTTTTACCGACCAAAATACGTATCATGCAAGAAAACAGAGTCCGGAGAGCGCACGAGGTGCCCAAGAGGCAGGGGGCGCGCCCTCCACCCTCGTGGAGCCCTCGTGTCCTTCCCGGACTGCTTCTTATTTTTCTATTTTTCTAAATATTCCAAAACGGAGAAAAATTGCCTTTAGAACTGTTTTGGAGTCGGTTTACTTACCGTACCACATGCCTATTCCTTTTCGGAGTCTGAAACGTTCCGGAAAGTGTCCCTTATGTATTCCTCCGGGGTTACAGTTTCAATAACATTGGTTTCAACATTTATGGGATTACCTGAGATATAATGTTTGATTCTTTGACCGTTCACCACCTTCGGATTTGTGCCTTCGAAGTTGTTGATTTTTAGACCTCCTCCATAACGTAAGGACCTTCCCATTTAGAGAGAAGTTTTCCTGCAAAAAATCTTAAACGAGAGTTGTATAGCAATACATAATCACCTACATTAAACTCACGCTTTTGTATCCTTTTGTCATGCCATCTTTTAACTTTTTATTTAAACAATTTGGCATTCTCATAGGCTTGGGTTCTCCATTCATCAAGTGAGCTAATGTCAAATAACCTCTTCTCACTGGCAGCTTGAAATCATAGTTGAGCTCTTTAATAGCCCAATAAGCCTTATGTTCTAGTTCGAGAGGTAAGTGACATGCTTTTCCATAAACCATTTTATAAGGAGACATACCCATAGGATTTTTATATGCAGTTCTATAGGCCCATAATGCATCATCAAGTTTCTTGGACCAATTCTTTCTAGATCTATTAACAGTCTTTTGCAAAATTTATTTGAGCTCTCTATTGCTCAATTCTACTTGACCACTAGACTGCGGGTGATAGGGAGATGCAATTCTATGATTAACATCATACTTAGCAAGCATTTTACGGAAAGCACCATGAATAAAATGTGAACCACCATCAGTCATTAGATATCTAGGGACTCCAAACCTCGGAAAAATAACTTCTTTAAGCATCTTAATAGAGATGTTATGATCAGCACTACTAATTGGAATAGCTTCTACCCACTTAGTAACATAATCAACAACAACTAAAATATGTGTGTATCCATTAGAGGCAGGAAAAGGTCCCATATAATCAAAGCCCAAAACATCAAATGGTTCAATAACAAGTGAATAATTCATAGGCATTTCTTGACGTCTACTAATATTACCAATTCTTTGACATTCATCACAAGATAAGACAAACTTACGAGCATCCTTGAAGAGAGTAGGCCAATAAAAACTGGATTGCAATACCTTATGTGCAGTTCTATCTCCAGCGTGGTGTCCTCCATCAGCTTCGGAGTGACACTTGCGTAGGATCTGTTCCTGTTCATGCTCAGGTACACAACATCTAATGACACCATCTACTCCTTCTTTATAAAGATGTGGGTCATCCCAAAATTAATGTCTCAAATCATAGAAAAACTTTTTCTTTTGCTGGTATGTGAAACTAGGTGGTATAAATTTAGCAACAATGTAATTAGCATAATCAGCATACCATGGAGCATTACGAGAAGCATTTATGACATTTAATTGTTCATCAGGAAAGCTATCATCAATAGGTAGTGGGTTAACAAGAACATTTTCTAACCTAGACAAGTTGTCTGCAACGGGGTTCTCAGCTCCCTTTCTATCAATAATATGCAAATCAAATTCTTGTAGCAGGAGAACCCATCTAATAAGTCTAGGTTTAGCATCTTTCTTTTCCATAAGATATTTAATAGCAGCATGATCCGTGTGAATAGTTACTTTAGAATCAACAGTATAAGGTCTAAACTTATCACAAGCAAATACAACTGCTAAGAATTCTTTTTCAGTAGTAGCATAATTTCTCTAAGCATTGTCTAGAGTTTTACTAGCATATTGAATTACATTTAATTTCTTATCAACTCTTTGCCCTAGAACAGCACCTACGGCATAATCACTATCATCACACATAATTTCAAAAGGTAAATTCCAATCAGGTGACTGAACAATTGGGGCAGAGATTAATGCTGTCTTAAGTATTTCAAATGCTTCTACACAATCATCATCGAAGACAAATGGTATATCTTTTTGTAATAAATTAGTCAGAGGCCAAGAATTTTTTGAGAAGTCCTTAATGAACCTCCTATAAAAACCGGCATCACCAAGAAAACTTCTTATACCTTTGATGTCCTTGGGACATGGCATCTTTTCAATAGCATCAACTTTAGCTTTATCAACTTCAATACCACTTTCAAAAATTTTATGCCCCAAGACAATACCTTCATTAACCATAAAGTGGCACTTCTCCCAATTCAAGACAAGATTAGTTTCTTCACATCTCTGCAAAACTCGATCAAGGTTTCTCAAGCAATCATCAAAAGAGGATCCATAAACGGAGAAATCGTCCATGAAAACCTCACAAATCTTTTGACAAAAGTCAGAGAATATAGCCATCATGCTTCTTTGAAAGGTAGCAGGTGCATTACATAAACCAAAAGGCATATGTCTATAAGCAAAAGTACCGAAAGGGCAAGTAAAAGTGGTCTTAGCTTGATCATCAGCTGACACAGGTATTTGAGAGAAACCAGAATAACCATCTAGAAAGCAAAAATGTGTATGTTGGATAATCTTTCTAGCATTTGATCAATAAAAGGTAAGGGGTAATGATCTTTTTTAGTAGCTTTATTTAATTTGCAGAAATCAATTACCATCCTATAACCTGTAATAATTCTTTGAGGAATCAATTCATCTTTATCATTAGGAACGACAGTAATACCTCCCTTCTTAGGGACACAATGGACATGACTTACCCACTGACTATCAGCAACCGGATAGATTATACCTGCCTCAAGGAGCTTTAGTATTTCCTTTCTTACCACTTCTTTCATTTTAGGATTCAGGCGTCGTTGGTGATCAATAACTGGTTTGGCATCTTTCTCCAAATTTATTTTATGTTGACATAGAGTGGGACTAATGCCCTTGAGATCATCAAGAGTATATCCAATAGCAGCATGGTGCTTCTTCAGAGTTTTCAATAATTTTTCTTCCTCCTTCTCTGAGAGGTTAGCACTAATAATAACAGGATATATCTTCTTTTCATCAAGATAAGCATATTTAAGAGTATCAGGTAATGGTTTAAGCTCAAACACGGGATCACCCTTGGGTGGAGGAGGATCCCCTAGGATTTCAACAGGCAAGTTGTGTTTCAGAATAGGTCCCTGTTTAAAGAACACTTCATCTATTTCCCTTCTTTCATTCATAAACATATCATTTTCATGGTCTAGCAAATATTGTTCTAAAGGATCACTAGGAGGTACGGCAATAGAAGCAAGACCAATAATTTCATCTTTACTAGGCAATTCCTCTTCACGGTGTTGTCTACGAAATTTAGAGAAATTAAACTCATGAGACATATCACCTAGACCAATAGTGACAACATCCTTTTCGCAGTCTATCTTAGCATTAACAGTGTTTAAGAAGGGTCTACCAAATATAATGGGACAAAAGCTATCTTGTGGGGAACCAAGAACAAGAAAATCGGCAGGATATTTAGTTTTCCCACACAAGACTTCAACATCTCTAACAATTCCCATTGGTGATATAGTATCTCTATTAGCAAGTTTAATTGTGACATCAATTTCTTCTAACTCAGTAGGTGCAATATCATGCATAATTTCTTTGTATACGTCAATAGGTATTGCACTAGCACTAGCACCCATATCACACAAGCCATGATAACAACGATCTCCTATTTTAACAGAAATAACAGGCATGCCTACCACAGATCTATGTTTATCTTTAGCACACGGTTTAGCAATTCTAGCAGTTTTATCGCAGAATTAAATAACATGCCCATCAATATTATCAGCCAAGAGATCTTTAACCATAGCAATATTAGGTTCAACTTTAACTTGCTCAGGAGGTGTATAGGTTCTAATATTACTTTTACGAACCACAGTTGAAGCTTTAGCATGATCTTTTATCCTAACAGGAAAAGGTGGTTTCTCAACATAAGCAGTAGGAACAATAGGATCATTATAAGTGATAGTCTTTTCTTCAACTTTAATAGGTGCAGCTACCTTTACTTCTATGGGAGGATGATATTTAAACCACTTCTCCTTAGGGAGATCAACATGAGCAGCAAAAGATTCACAGAAAGAAGCTACTATCTCAGAGTCAAGTCCATATTTAGTGCTAAATTTACGGAAAACATCGGTATCCATAAAAGATTTAATACAATCAAACTTAGGTGTCATACCTGACACCTTACCTTCGTCGAGATCCCAATCTTCAGAGTTGCGTTTAATTATTTCCAATAAATCCCATTTGAATTCAATTGTCTTCCTCATAAAAGAGCCAGCACAAGAAGTATCGAGCATGGTGCGATTGTTATCGGAAAGCCGAGCATAAAAATTTTGAATAATCATTTCTCTTGAGAGCTCATGATTGGGGCATGAATATAACATTGATTTAAGCCTCCCCCAAGCTTGAGCGACGCTTTCTCCTTCGCGAGGCCAAAAATTATATATATAATTGCGATCACGATGAACAAGATGCATAGGATAAAACTTCTGATGAAATTCCAATTTCAATCGTTTGTAGTTCCATGATCCCATATCATCACATAGCCTATACCATGTCAATGCATCTCCCTTCAAAGATAAAGGGAATACCTTCTTATTAGTAACATCATCAGGCACACCTGCAACCTTAAATAATCCGCAAACTTCATCCACATCTATTAGGTGCTCATCAGGATGCATTGTTCCGTCTCCTGCAAAAGGATTAGCTAGCAGTTTTTCTATCATACCCGAAGGAATCTCAAAGTAGACATTTTCATTTTCAGTAGGTTCAATAGGTTGAGGAGCAACTCTTTGCTCTACTGGTCGGGGTGAAGATACCCCAAACAAGCCCCTCAGAGGATTACTTTCCATAGTAACAAGTGACAATAAATTTCAGCACACTATATAATTTTTTCCTTACCAAATTCCACCAACCAAAGGCGCTTCACTCCCCGGCAACGGTGCCAGAAAAGAGTCTTGATGACCCACAAGTATAGGGGATCTATCGTAGTCCTTTCGACAAGTAAGAGTGTCGAACCCAACGAGGAGCAGAAGGAAATGATAAGCGGTTTTCAGCAAGGTATTCTCTGCAAGCACTGAAATTATAGGTAACAGATAGTTTTGTGATAAGATAATTTGTAACGAGCAACAAGTAACGAAAGTAAATAAAGTGCAGCAAGGTGGCCCAATCCTTTTTGTAGCAAAGGACAAGCCTGGACAAACTCTTATATAGAGAAAAGCGCCCCCGAGGACACATGGGAATTATCGTCAAGCTAGTTTTCATCACGTTCATATGATTCGCGTTCGGTACTTTGATAATTTGATATGTGGGTGGACCGGTGCTTGGGTGTTGTCCTTACTTGGACAAGCATCCCACTTATGGTTAACCCCTATTGCAAGCATCCACAACTACAAAAGAAGTATTAAGGTAAACCTAACCATATCATGAAACATATGGATCCAAATCAGCCCCTTACGAAGCAACGCATAAACTAGGGTTTAAGCTTTTGTCACTCTAGCAACCCATCATCTACTTATTACTTCCCAATTCCTTCCTCTAGGCCCAAATAATGGTGAAGTGTCATGTAGTCGACGTTCACATAACACCACTAGAGGAGAGACAACATACATCTCATCAAAATATCGAACGAATACCAAATTCACATGACTACTAATAGCAAGACTTCTCCCATGTCCTCAGGAACAAACGTAACTACTCACAAAGCATATTCATGTTCATAATCAGAGGGGTATTAATATGCATATAGGATCTGAACATATGATCTTCCACCAAATAAACCAACTAGCATCAACTACAAGGAGTAATCAACACTACTAGCAACCTACAGGTACCAATCCTAGACTTGGAGACAAGAATTGGATACAAGAGATGAACTAGGATTTGAGAGGAGATGGTGCTGGTGAAGATGTTGATGGAGATTGCCCTCTCCCGATGAGAGGAGCGTTGGTGATGACGATGGTGATGATTTCCCCCTCCCGGAGGGAAGTGTCCCTGGCAGAACAGCTCTGCCAGAGCCCTAGATTGCTTCGGCCAAGGTTCCGCCTCGTGGCGGTGGAGTCTCGTCCCGAAAGCTTGCTTATGATTTTTCTTCGGACGAAAGACTTCATATAGCAGAAGATGGGCACCGGAGGGCCAACAGGGGGCCCACGAGGCAGGGGCGCGCCCAGGGGGGTAGGGCGCGCCCCCACCCTCGTGGCCAGGGTGTGGGCCCCCTCTGGTATTTCTTCCGCTCAGTATTTTTTTTATTTCCAAAAATAATTTTCGTGGAGTTTCAGGACTTTTGGAGTTGTGCAGAATAGGTCTCTAATATTTGCTCCTTTTCCAGCCCAGAATTCCAGCTGCCGGCATTCTCCCTCCTTATGTAAACCTTGTAATAAGAGAGAATATGCATAAGTATTGTGACATAATGTGTAATAACAGCCCATAATGCAATAAATATCGATATAAAAGCATGATGCAAAATGGACGTATCAGTAGCTCGGCCATGTTTAATGTTTGTAGTAGTACCAGACATTTGTTTTCAAATGTAAATGTGGGAGAACCACAGCAATGTCATAGCCATGAAAGTCTGAATGATATACTCCAACAGTCAGTCTTTCGAAACTTATCGAACCCATAACGCGTCGACTGCTTGTTCCTGAATGCCAGACCAAATTTCTCATGGCTCATATCCGTGTTTCGTGTGTGTTTACGGCATGATATGCAGTTGGGATCGTAGGATAGCATGGAGATGTGGTTGGCCAGCGTGTTAACAGAGGATGAGTAGGGGTTTAAAGTAGCGGAGCAACGAGAAGAGGTTGGTTTTTCTCAGTGATGTAGTACTAGTATGTTGTATCTCTGTGCATGAGTGATGGATTTCCGAGAAAATTTTGTATATGGTATTGGAGCTTGCCAATTGAACGTAGCTCGGCTATGTTTAATGATTGTAGTAGTAGCTGATACGTCCATTTTGCATCATGTTTTCCTACTGTTATTTATAATTTTTATGCATAATAATGCTTTATGGAGTAATTCTAATGCCTTTTCTCCAAGGTTCACACAAAGGGAGAATATCGGCAGCTGGAATTCTGGACTTCAAAAAGCTACGCCATGCCACCTATTCTGCACAACTCCAAATGAGTTGAAACTTCACGGAGAATTTAAAGCCTAAGCTTGGGGATGCCCCGGAAGGCATCCCCTCTTTCTTCTTCATCCATCGGTAACTTTACTTGAGGCTACATTTTTATTCACCACATGATATGTGTTTTGCTTGGAGCGTCTTGTATGATTTGAGTCTTTGCTTTTTAGTTTACCACAATCATCCTTGCTGTACACACCTTTTGGGAGAGACACACATGTATCGGAATTTATTAGAATACTCTATGTGCTTCACTTATATCTTTTGAGCTAAATAATTTTGCTCTAGTACTTCGCTTGTATCTTTTTAGAGCACGGTGGTGGTTTTATTTTATAGAAATTATTGATCTCTCATAATTAACTTATATTATTTTGAGAGTCTTCTAGAACAGCATGGTAATTTGCTTTGGCTATAAAATTAGTCCTAATATGATAGGCATCCAAGATGGGTATAATAAAAACTTTCATATAGAGTGCATTGAATACTATGAGAAGTTTGATACTTGATGATTGTTTTGAGATATGAAGATGGTAATATTAAAGTTGTGCTAGTTGAGTAATTGTGAATTTGAGAAATACTTGTGTTGGAGTTTGCAAGTCCCGTAGAATGCACGTATGGTAACCGTTGTGTAACAAATTTGAAGCATGAGGTGTTTCTTTGATTGTCCTCCTTATGAGTTGCGGTCGGGGACGAGCGATGGTCTTTTCCTACCAATCTATCCCCTAGGAGCATGCGCGTAGTGCTTGGTTTTTGATGACTTGTAGATTTTTGCAATAAGTATGTGAGTTCATTATGACTAAATGTTGAGTCCATGGATTGTACGCACTCTTACCTTTCCATCATTGCTAGCCTCTTCGGTACCGTGCGTTGCCCTTTCTCACCTTGAGAGTTGGTGCAAACTTCGCCGGTGCATCCAAACCCCGTGATATGATACACTCTATCACACATAAACCCCCTTATATCTTCCTTAAAACAACCACCATACCTACCTATTATGGCATTTCCATAGCCATTCCGAGATATATTGCCATGCAACTTTCCACCATTTCATTTATTATGACACGCTTCATCATTGTCATATTGCCTTGCATGATCATGTAGTTGACATCGTATTTGTGGCAAAGCCACCATGCATAATCTATCATACATGTCACTCTTGATTCATTGCCCATCCCGGTACACCGCCGGAGGCACTCATATAGAGTCATATTTTGTTCTAGTATGAGTTGTAATCATTGAGTTGTACATAAATAGAAGTGTGATGATCATCATTATTAGAGCATTGTCCCATGTGACGAAAAAAAGAAAGGCCAAATAAAAAAAATTAGAGGCCAAAAAAAAAGAGATGGCCCAAAAAAATGAGAGAAAAAGAGAGAAGGGACAATGCTACTATCCTTTTTCCACACTTGTGCTTCAAAGTAGCACCATGATCTTCATGATAGAGAGTCTCTTATTTTGTCACTTTCATATACTAGTGGGAATTTTTCATTATAGAACTTGGCTTGTATATTCCAACAATGGGCTTCCTCAAATGCCCTAGGTCTTCGTGAGGAAGGAAGTTGGATGCACACCCACTTAGTTTCTTTTGTTGAGCTTTCATACATTTATAGCTCTAGTGCATCCCTTGCATGGCAATCCCTACTCCTTGCATTGACATCAATTGATGGGCATCTCCATAGCCTGTTGATTAGTTGCGTCAATGTGAGACTTTCTCCTTTTTTGTCTTCTCCACACAAACCCCATTATCATATTCTATTCCACCCATAGTGCTATGTCCATGGCTCACGCTCATGTATTGCGTGAAAGTTGAAAAAGTTTGAGAATACTAAAGTATGAAACAATTGCTTGGCTTGTCATCGGGGTTGTGCATGATGAGAGCATTTTGTGTGATGAAAATGGAGCATGACCAAACTATATGATTTTGTAGGGATGAACTTTCTTTGGCCATGTTATTTTGAGAAGACATAATTGCTTAGTATCAATATTAAACTTTTATCTTGAATCTTTCGGATCTGAACATTCATGCCACAATAAAGAAAGTTACATTGAAAATTATGCTAGGTAGCATTCCACATCAAAAATTCTGTTTTTATCATTTACCTACTCGAGGACGAGCAGGAATTAAGCTTGGGGATGCTGCTACGTCTCCAATGTATCTATAATTTTTGATTGTTCCATGCTATTATATTATCTATTTTGGATGTTTAATGGGCTTTAATATGCAATTTTATATTATTTTTGGGACTAACCTATTAACGGAGGCTCAGTGCCAGTTGCTGTTTTTTTTGCCTATTTCAGTGTTTTACACAAAAGGAGTATCAAACGGAATCCAAACGGAATGAAACCTTCGCGAGGATCGTTTTTGGAACAAATGCAATCCAGGAGACTTGGAGTGGAAGTCAAGGAAGCAACGAGGCGGCCACGAGGCAGGAGGGCGCGCCCAGGGGGTAGGCATGCCCCCCACCCTCGTGGGCCCCTCGTGGGCCCACCGACCTACTTATTTCGTCTATATATACTCTTATACCCTAAAAACATCTAGGGGAGCCTCGAAACCACTTTTCCGCCGCCGCAACCTTTTGTACCCGTGAGATCCCATCTTGGGGCCTTTTCCGGCACTCCGCCGGAGGGGGAATCGATCACGGAGGCTTCTACATCAACACCATAGCCTCTGCGATGATGTGTGAGTAGTTTACCACAGACCTTCGGGTCCATAGTAATTAGCTAGATGGCTTCTTCTCTCTCTTTGGATCTCAATACAAAGTTCTCCTCGATTCTCTTGGAGATCTATGAAGGAAATATGCCCTAGAGGCAATAATAAAGTTATTATTTATTTCCTTATTTCATGATAAATGTTTATTATTCATGCTAGAATTGTATTAACCGGAAACTTGATACATGTGTGAATACATAGACAAAATAGAGTGTCCCTAGTATGCCTCTACTTGACTAGCTTGTTTATCAAAGATGGTTATGTTTCCTGACCATAGACATGTGTTGTCATTTGATGAATGGGATCACATCATTAGGAGAATGATGTGATGGACAAGACCCATTCGTTAGCTTAGCACTATTATCGTTTAGTTTATTGCTATTGCTTTCTTCATGACTAATACATGTCCCTATGACTATGAGATTATGCAACTCCCGAATACCAGAGGAACACTTTGTGTGCTACCAAACGTCACAACGTAACTGGGTGATTATAAAGGTGCTCTACAGGCGTCTCCAATGGTGTTTGTTGAGTTGGCATAGATCGAGATTAGGATTTGTCACTCCGATTGTCGAAGAGATATCTCTGGGCCCTCTCGGTAATGCACATCACTATAAGCCTTGCAAGCAATGTGACTAATGAGTTAGTTGCAGGATGATGCATTATGGAACGAGTAAAGAGACTTGCCGGTAACGAGATTGAGCTAGGTATTGAGATACCGACGATCGAATCTCGGGCAAGTAACATACCGATGACAAAGGGAACACCGTATGTTGTTATGCGGTTTGACCGATAAAGATCTTCGTAGAATATGTAGGAACCAATATGAGCATCCAGGTTCCGCTATTGGTTATTAACCGGAGACATGTCTCGGTCATGTCTACATACTTCTCGAACCCGCAGGGTCCACACGCTTAAAGTTCTGTGACGATCGGTATTATGAGTTTATGTGTTTTGATGTACCGAAGGTAGTTCGGAGTCCCGGATGTGATCACGGACATGACGAGGAGTCTCGAAATGGTCGAGACATAAAGATTGATATATTGGAAGCCTATATTTGGACATCGGAAGAGTTCCGGGTGAAATAGGGATTTTACCGGAGTGCCGGAGGGGTTACCGGAACCCCCTGGGGGTTAATGGGCCTTGTTGGGCCCTGTGGAGAGAGAGAGGGGCCGACCAGGGCAGGCCGCGCGCCCCCTCCCCCTCTGGTCCGAATTGGACTAAGAAGGGGGGGGCGGCGCCCCCCTTTCCTTCTCCCTCTCCCCCTTCCTTTCCCCCTCCTAGTAGGAGTAGGAAAGGGGGAGTCCTACTCGTACTAGGAGAAGGACTCCTCCTCCTGGCACGCCCTACAGGGCCGGCCGGCCTCCCCCCTTGCTCCTTTATATACGGGAGCAGGGGGCACCCTAGTACACCCAGGCTGATCATTGATCTCTCTTAGCCGTGTGCGGTGCCCCCCTCCACGATAATCCACCTCGGTCATATCGTAGTGGTGCTTAGGCGAAGCCCTGCGTCGGTAACTTCATCAACATCGTCATCACGCCGTCGTGCTGACGAAACTCTCCCTCAAGCTCTACTGGATCGTGAGTTCCCGGGACGTCACAGAGCTGAACGTGTGCTGAACACGGAGGTGCCGTACGTTCGGCACTGAGGATCGTTCGATCGTGAAGACGTATGACTACATCAACCGCGTTGTCATAACGCTTCCGCTTTCGGTATACAAGGGTACGTGGACACACTCTCCCCTCTCGTTGCTATGCATCACCATGATCTTACGTGTGCGTAGGAATTTTTTTGAAATTACTACGTTCCCCAACAATGGCATCCGAGCCTGGTTTATGCGTAGATGTTATATGCACGAGTAGAACACAAGTGAGTTGTGGGCGGTACAAGTCATACTGCTTACCAGCATGTCATACTTTGGTTCGGCGGTATTGTTGGATGAAGCGGCCCGGATTGACATTACGCGTACGCTTATGCGAGACTGGTTCTACCGACGTGCTTTGCACACAGGTGGCTGGCAGGTGTCAGTTTCTCCAACTTTAGTTGAACCGAGTGTGACTGCTACCTCTTGAGCACTGCGTTGGTTTTCCCTTGAAGAGGAAAGGGTGATGCAGCAAAGTAGCGTAAGTATTTCCCTAAGTTTTTGAGAACCAAGGTATCAATCCAGTAGGAGGCTACGCGCGAGTCCCTCGCACCTACACAAAACAAATAAATCCTCGCAACCAACGTGATAAGGGGTTGTCAATCCCTACACGGTCACTTACGAGAGTGAGATCTGATAGATATGATAGGATAATATTTTTGGTATTTTTGTGATAAAGATGCAAAGTAAAATAAAAGGCAAAGTAAAAAGCAACGGAAATAACTAAGTGTTGGAAGATTAATATGATGAAGATAGACCCGGGGGCCATAGGTTTCACTAGTGGCTTCTCTCAAGAGCATAAGTATTTTACGGTGGGTGAACAAATTACTGTTGAGAAATTGAAAGAATTGAGCATAGTTATGAGAATATCTAGGTATGATCATGTATATAGGCATCACGTCCGAGACAAGTAGACCGACTCCTGCCTGCATCTACTACTATTACTCCACACATCGACCGCTATCGAGCATGCATCTAGAGTATTAAGTTCATAAGAACAGAGTAACGCCTTAAGCAAGATGACATGATGTAGAGGGATAAATTCATGCAATATGATAAAAAACCCATCTTGTTATCCTCGATGGCAACAATACAATACATGCCTTGCTGCCCCTACTGTCACTTGGAAAGGACACCGCAAGATTGAACCCAAAGCTAAGCACTTCTCCCATTGCAAGAAAGATCAATCTAGTAGGCCAAACCAAACTGATAATTCGAAGAGACTTGCAAAGATAACCAATCATACATAAAAGAATTCAGAGAAGATTCAAATATTGTTCATAGATAAACTTGATCATAAACCCACAATTCATCGGTCTCAACAAACACACTGCAAAAGAAGATTACATCGAATAGATCTCCACGAGAGAGGGGGAGAACATTGTATTGAGATCCAAAAAGAGAGAAGAAGCCATCTTGCTAATAACTATGGACCCGAAGGTCTGAGGTAAACTACTCACACTTCATCGGAGAGGCTATGGTGTTGATGTAAAGCCCTCCGTGATCGATGCCCCTTCCGGCGGAGCTCCGGAACAGGCCCCAAGATGGGATCTCGTGGGTACAGAAGGTTGCGGCGGTGGAATTTGGTTTTTGGCTCCGTATCTGATCGTTTGGGGGTACGTAGGTATATATAGGAGGAAGAAGTACGTCGATGGAGCAACAGGGGGCCCACGAGGGTGGAGGGCACGCCCAGGGGCGGGTAGGCGCGCCCCCTACCTCGTGGCCTCCTCTTTTATTTCTTGACGTAGGGTCCAAGTCTCCTGGACCATGTTTGTTCCAAAAATCACATTCCCGAAGGTTTCGTTCTGTTTGGACTCCATTGATATTCTTTTTCTGTGAAACTCTGAAATAGGAAAAAAACAGCAATTCTGGGCTGGGCCTCCGGTTAATAGGTTAGTCCCAAAAATAATATAAAAGTGAATAATAAAGCCCAATAATGTCCAAAACAGAAGATTATATAGCACGGAGCAATCAAAAATTATAGATACGTTGGAGACGTATCAGTGACTACGCCCGGTCCTTGAGAAGGTTAAAACAACACTAACTTGACGAAATATCGTTGTGGTTTTGATGCGTAGGTAAGAACGGTTCTTGCTCAGCCCGTAGCAGCCACGTAAAACTTGCAACAACAAAGTAGAGGACGTCTAACTTGTTTTTGCAAGGCATGTTGTGATGTGATATGGTCCAGACATGACGCTATATTTTATTGTATGAGATGATCATGTTTTGTAACAGAGTTATCGGCAACTGGCAGCAGCCATATGGTTGTCGTTTTATTGTATGCAATGCAATCGCCCTGTAATTGCTTTACTTTATCACTAAGCGGTAGCGATAGTCGTAGAAGCAATAGTTGGCGAGACGACAACGATGCTACGATGGAGATCAAGGTGTCGCGCCGGTGACGATGGTGATCATGACGGTGCTTTGGAGATGGAGATCAAAGGAACAACATGATGATGGCTATAGCATATTACTTATATTGATTGCATGTGATGTTTATACTTTATGCATCTTATTCTGCTTTGATTGACGGTAGCATTATAAGATGATCTCTCACTAAAAATTTCAAGGAACAAGTGTTCTCCCTGAGTATGCACCGTTGCCAAAGTTCGTCGTGCCGAGACACCACGTGATGATCGGGTGTGATAAGCTGAACGTCCTTATACAACGGGTGCTAGCCAGTTTTGCACACGCAGAATACTCGGGTTAAACTTGACGAGCCTAGCATATGCAGATATGGCCTCGGAACACTGAGACCGAAAGGTCGAACGTGAATCATATAGTAGATATGATCAACATAGTGATGTTCACCATTGAAAACTAATCCATTTCACGTGATGATCGGTTATGGTTTAGTTGATTTGGATCACGTGATCACTTAGATGATAAGAGAGATGTCTATCTAAGTGGGAGTTCTTAAGTAATATGATTAATTGAACTTTAATTTATCATGAACTTAGTCCTGATAGTATTAGCATGTCTATGTTGTAGATCAATAGCTCGCATTTAGCTCTCCTGTTTTATTTTTGATATGTTCCTAGAGAAAATTAAGTTGAAAGATGTTAGTAGCAATGATGCGGATGGGATCCGTGATATGAGGATTATCCTCATTGCTGCACAGAAGAATTATGTCCTTGATGCACCGCTAGGTGACAGACCGATTGCAGGAGCAGATGCAGACGTTATGAACGTTTGGCAAGGTCGATATGATGACTACTTGATAGTTTAGTGCACCATGCTTTACGGCTTAGAATTGGGGCTTCAAAGACGTTTTGAAACGCCACAGAGCATATGAGATGTTCAAAGAGTTGAAATTGGTGTTTCATACTCGTGCCCGTGTCGAGAGGTATGAGACCTCTGACAGTACTTTGCCTATAAGATGGAGGAGAATAGCTCAACCAGCGAGCATATGCTCAGATTGTCCGGGTACTACACTTGCTTGAATCAAGTGGGAGTTAATCTTCCAGATAAGATAGTAATTGACAAAGTTCTCTAGTCGCTATCACCAAGTTACTAGAACTTCGTGATGAACTATAATATGCAAGGGATGACAAAAGTAATTCCTGAGATCTTCGCGATGCTGAGATCGGCGAAGGTAGAAATCAAAAAAGAGCATCAAGTGTTGATGGTTAACAAGATCACTAGTTTCAAGAAAAGGGCAAAGGGAAATAAGGGGAACTTCACGAAGAACGGCAAGCAAGTTCCTCCTCAAGTGAAGAAGCCCAAGTTTGGACCTAAGCCTGAGACTGAGTGTTTCTACTGCAAAAGGACTGGTCACTGGAAGCAAAACTACCCCAAATAATTGGCGGATAGGAAGGATGGAAAAGTGAACAAAACTATATTTGATAAACATGTTATTGATGTGTACTTTACTAGTGTTTATAGAAACCCCTCGATACTTGATACTGGTTCAGTTGCTAAGTAGTAGTAACTCGAAATGGGAGTTGCACAATGAACAAAAACTACTTAAGGATGAAGTGACGATGTGTATTGGAAGTGGTTCCAAAATTGATATGATCATCATCGCACACTCCGTATGCTCTCGGGATTAGTGTTAAACCTAAATAAATGTTATTTGGTGTTTGCATTGAGCATGAATATGATTCAATCATGTTTATTGCAATACGGTTATTCATTTAAGTCAGAGAATAATTGTTGTTCTGTTTACATGAATAAAACCCTCAATGGTCATACACCCGATGTGAATGGTTTATTGAATCTCGATTGTAGTGATACACATATTCATAATATTGAAGCCAAAAGGTGCAAAGTTAATAATGATAGTGCAACTTATTTGTGGCACTGCCGTTTAGGTCATATTGGCACTGCCGTTTAGGTCATATTGGTGTAAAGCGCATGAAGAAACTCCATGCTGATGGACTTTTGGAATCACTTGATTATGAATCACTTGATGCTTGCGAACCATGCCTCATGGGCAAGATGACTAAGACATTGTTCTCCGGAACAATGGGGCGAGCAATAGACTTGTTGGAAATAATACATACCGATGTATACAGTCCAATGAGTGTTAAGGCTCACGGCGGGTATCGTTATTTTTTGACCTTCACAGATGATTTGAGCAGATATGGGTATATCTACTTGATGAAACATAAGTCTAAAACATTTGAAAAGTTCATATAATTTCAGAGTGAAGTGGAAAATCATCGTAACAAGAAAATAAAGTTTCTGCGATCTGATCGTGGAGGAGAATATTTGAGTTACGAGTTTGGTCTTCATTTGAAACAATGCGGAATAGTTTCGCAACTCACGCCACCTGGAACACCACAGCGTAATGGTGTGTCCAAACATCGTAACCGTACTTTATTAGATATGGTGCAATCTATGATGTCTCTTACCGATTTACTACTATCGTTTTGGGGTTATGCATTAGAGACAACTGCATTCACGTTAAATAGGGCACCATCTAAATCCGTTGAGACGACACCATATGAACTGTGGTTTGGCAAGAAACCAAAGTTGTCGTTTCTTAAAGTTTGGGGTTGTGATGCTTATATGAAAAAGTTTCATCCTGATAAGCTCAAACCCAAATCGGAGAATTGTGTCTTCATAGGATACCCAAAGGAGATTGTTGGGTACACCTTCTATCACAGATCCAAAGGCAACATCTTTGTTGCTAAGAATGGATCCTTTCTGGAGAAGAAGTTTCTCTCAAAAGAAGTGAGTGGGAGGAAAGTACAACTTGATGAGGTAACTTTACCTGCTCCCTTATTGGAAAGTAGTTCATCACATAAATCTGTTCCTGTGACTCCTACACCAATTAGTGAGGAAGCTAATGATGATGATCATGTAACTTCAGATCAAGTTACTACCGAACTTCGTAGGTCAACCAGAGTAAGGTCCACACCAGAGTGGTACAGAATCCTTTTCTGGAGGTCATGTTACTTGACCATGACGAACCTATGAACTATGAGGAAACGATGATGAGCCCAGATTCTGCGAAATGGCTTGAGGCCATGAAATCTGAGATGGGATTCATGTATGAGAACAAAGTATGGACTTTGGTTGACTTGCCCGATGATCGGCAAGCCATAGAGAATAAAATGGATTTTCAAGAGGAAGACGGACGCTGATAGTAGTGTTACTATCTACAAAGCTCGAATTGTCGCAAAAGATTTTCGACAAGTTCAAGGTGTTGACTACGATGAGTTTTTCTCACTCGTAGCGATGCTTAAAGTCTGTCCGAATCATGTTAGCAATTGATGCATTTTATGAAATCTGGCAAATGGATAAACAAAACAGCATTCCTTAATGGATTTCTTAAAGAAGAGTTGTATATGATGCAACCAGAAGGTTTTGTCGATCCTAAAGATGCTAACAAAGTGTGCAAAGCTCCAGCGATACATCTTTGGACTGGTGCAAGCATCTCGGAGTTGGAACATACGCTTTGATGAGTTGATCAAAGCATACAGTTTTATACAGACTTGTGGTGAAGCCTGTATTTACAAGAAAGTGAGTGGGAGCACTACAGCCTTTCTCATAAGTATATGTGAATGACATATCAACGATCGGAAATGATGTAGAATTTTCTGGAAAGCATAAAGGAGTGTTTGAAAGGAGGTTTTCAAAGAAAGACCTCGGTGGAGCGGCTTACATATTGAGCATCAAGATCTATAGAGATAGATCAAGACGCTTGATAAGTTTTTTCAATGAATACATACCTTGACAAGTTTTTGAAGTAGTTCAAAATGGAACAGTCAAAGAAAGAGTTCTTGCCTGTGTTGCAAGGTGTGAAGTTGAGTAAGACTCAAAGCCCGATCACGGCAGAAGATAGAGAGAGAATGAAAGTCATTCCCTATGCCTCAGGCATAGGTTCTATAAAGTATGCCATGCTGTGTACCAGACCTATTGTATACCCTGCCCTGAGTTTGGCAAGGGAGTACAATTTTGATCTAGGAGTAGATCACTGGACAACGCTCAAAATTATCCTTAGAAGACTAAGGAAACATTTCTCGGTTATGAAGGTGATAAAGAGTTCGTCGTAAAGAGTTACGTTGATGCAAGCTTTGACACCAATCTAGATGACTCTAAGTCACAATCCGGACACATATTGAAAGTGGGAGCAATTAGCTAGAGTAGCTCCGTGCAGAGCATTGTAGACATAGAAATTTGCAAAATACATATGGATCTGAATGTGGCAGACCCGTTGACTAAATTTCTCTCACAAGCAAAACATGATCACACCTTAGTACTCTTTGGGTGTTAATCACATAGCAATGTGAACTAGATTATTGACTCTAGTAAACCCTTTGGGTGTTGGTTACATGACGATGTGAACTATGGGTGTTAATCACATGGAGATGTGAACTATTGATGTTAAATCACATGGCGATGTGATCTAGATTATTGACTCTAGTGCAAGTGGGAGACTGAAGGAAATATGCCCTAGAGGCAATAATAAAGTTATTATTTATTTCCTTATTTCATGATAAATGTTTATTATTCATGCTAGAATTGTATTAACCGGAAACTTGATACATGTGTGAATACATAGACAAAACAAAGTGTCCCTAGTATGCCTCTACTTGACTAGCTTGCTTATCAAAGATGGTTATGTTTCCTGACCATGGACATGTGTTGTCATTTGATGAACGGGATCACATCATTAGGAGAATGATGTGATGGACAAGACCCATTCGTTAGCTTAGCACTATGATCGCTTAGTTTATTGCTATTGCTTTCTTCATGACTTATACATGTTCCTATGACTATGAGATTATGCAACTCCGAATACCGGAGGAACACTTTGTGTGCTACCAAACGTCACAACGTAACTGGGTGATTATAAAGGTGCTCTATAGGTGTCTCCAATGGTGTTTGTTGAGTTGGCATAGATCGAGATTAGGATTTGTCACTCGGATTGTCGGAGAGGTATCTCTGGGCCCTCTCGGTAATGCACATCACTATAAGCCTTGCAAGCAATGTGACTAATGAGTTAGTTGCAGGATGATGCATTACGGAACGAGTAAAGAGACTTGCCGGTAACGAGATTGAGCTAGGTATTGAGATACCGACGATCGAATCTCGGGCAAGTAACATACCGATGACAAAGGGAACGACGTATGTTGTTATGCGGTTTGACCGATAAAGATCTTCGTAGAATATGTAGGAACCAATATGAGCATCCAGGTTCCACTATTCGTTATTGACCGGAGACATGTCTCGGTCATGTCTACATAGTTCTCGAACTCGAAGGGTCCGCACGCTTAAAGTTCTGTGACGATCAGTATTATGAGTTTATGTGTTTTGATGTACCGAAGGTAGTTCGGAGTCCCGGATGTGATCACGGACATGACGAGGAGTCTCGAAATGGTCGAGACATAAAGATTGATATATTGGAAGCCTATATTTGGACATCAGAAGAGTTCCGGGTGAAATAGGGATTTTACCGGAGTGACGGAGGGGTTACCGGAACCCCCCGGGGGTTAATGGACCTGTTGGGCCCTAGTGGAGAGAGATAGAGAAGGGCCGGCCGGGGCAGGCCGCGCGCCCCCTCCTCCTCTGGTCCGAATTAGACTAGGAAGGGGGGGCGGCGCCCCCCTTTCCTTCTCCCTCTCCCCCTTACTTTCCCCCTCCTAGTAGGAGTAGGAAAGGGGGAGTCCTACTCCTACTAGGAGGAGGACTCCTCCTCTTGCCACGCCCTACAGGGCCGGCCGGCCTCCCCCTTGCTCCTTTATATACGGGGGCAGGGGGCACCCTAGAACACACAGGCTGATCATTGATCTCACTTAGCCGTGTGCGGTGCCCCCCTCCACGATAATCCACCTCGGTCATATCGTAGTGGTGCTTAGGCGAAGCCCTGCGTCGGTAACTTCATCAACATCGTCATCACGCCGTCGTGCTGACGAAACTCTCCCTCGAGCTCTACTGGATCGTGAGTTCGCGGGACGTCACCGAGCTGAACGTGTGGTGAACACCGAGGTGCCGTACGTTCGGTACTGAGGATCGTTCGATCGTGAAGACGTACGACTACATCAACCGCGTTGTCATAATGCTTCCGCTTTCGGTATACAAGGGTACGTGGACACACTCTCCCCTCTCGTTGCTATGCATCACCATAATCTTACGTGTGCGTAGGAATTTTTTTGAAATTACTACGTTCCCCAACAGTGGCATCCGAGCCTGGTTTATGCGTAGATGTTATATGCACGAGTAGAACACAAGTGAGTTGTGGGCGATACAAGTCATACTGCTTACCAGCATGTCATACTTTGGTTCGGCGGTATTGTTGGATGAAGCGGCCCGGACTGACATTACCCGTACGCTTATGCGAGACTGGTTCTACCGACGTGCTTTGCACACAGGTGGCTGGCGAGTGTCAGTTTCTCCAACTTTAGTTGAACCGAGTGTGACTGTTACCTCTTGCTCCTTTATATACAGGGGAAGGGGGCACCCTAGAACACACAAGTTGATCATTGAACTCTCTTAGCCGTGTGCGGTGCCCCCCTCCACGATAATCCACCTCGGTCATATCGTAGCGGTGCTTAGGCGAAGCCCTGCGTTGGTAACTTCATCAACATCGTCATCACGCCGTCGTGCTGACGAAACTCTCCCTCGAGCTCTACTGGATCGTGAGTGAGGGAGTCCTAGACTAAGGGGTCCTCGGTTGTCCGGCCTGTTATCAAATGGGCTGGACTGATGGGCTGTGAAGACATGAAGGTCGAAGACTATACCCGTGTCCGGATTGGACTCTCCTTGGCGTGGAAGGCAAGCTTGGTGACCAACTATGAAGATTCCTTCTTATGTAACTGACCCTATGTAACCCTAGATCCACCCCCCGGTGTCTATATAAACCGGAGGGTTTAGTCCGGAAAGGATATACTCATTAACATAGTCATACAGGCTAGACTTCTAGGGTTTAGCCATTATGATCTCGTGGTAGATCAACTCTTGTAATACTCATATTCATCAAGATCAATCAAGCAGGAAGTAGGGTATTACCTCCATAGAGAGGGCCCGAACCTGGATAAAGATCGTGTCCCCTGTCTCCTGTAACCATCGACCTTAGACGCACAGTCCGGGACCCCCTACCCGAGATCCACCGGCTTTGACACTGACGTTGGTGCTTTCATTGAGAGTTCCACTGTGCCGTCGACGAAATGTTCGATGGCCCCTTCGATCGTCTATAGTGACGCTGTCCAAGGAGAAACCTTCCTCCCCGGACAGATTTTTGTATTCGGCGGCTTCGTACTGCGGGCCAACTCGCTTGGCCATCTGGAGCAGATCGGTAGCTACGCCCCTGGCCACCAGGTCAGATTTGGAAGCTTGAACTATGTTGCGGATATCCACGGAGACTTGATCTTCAATGGATTTGAGACCGCGGCGATCGCTCCCCTTCGCTCCAATGAACATGACTTAAATCTGTCACCGGACCATAATCAGGAGATGGTTCCTGTAATTGCTACGGCCTTAGATCCGGAGCAGGTCGCTCCATCCGAAGCCACGGAGTCCGCGGCGCTGGAGCCGCACACAGACTCAACACCTGGGAATATCTGCGTCAACGGAATTTCAGAATCGTTTCCGGCTATAAGTTCCGAACCGCGTACGCCTGCAGACACCGAGCTGGATCGGTCATCGATCTTCGAGTTCAGTGCCGTAGACGTCTTCCAACACTCGCCCTTGGGCGATGTTCTAAATTCATTAAAAACTTGTCCTTGGTAGACTCACAGCCGAACTATGTCCGGTTCGAACTAGAGGCTGATGATGGAGAATTTCGCTTCCCACCCGCCACCCACTTCATAGCCACTGTCGAGGACTTAACCGATGTGCTTGATTATGGCTCCGAACACATCGACGGTATGGATGACGATGCCGACAAGGAGCAAGGCCAAGACCCGCCATTCACTGGACGTTGGACGGCCACCTGTTCGTACGATGTGTACATGGTTGACACACCTAAAAAGGCTAGCGACGATGAAAAAGAAGATCCAGTTGCGAATAAACCTTCTGAAACACAGTCCAAGCGCTGGCACCCTAAACGCTGTTCTAAGTCACGTCGCTCAAAAGATAGCAACACTGGCACCGGTAGTACTCCAGACGACGCCGAAAACAATGAAGACCTTGTTGGAGCAACATCCGAATAGGAGGAACAAGACAACGGGCAAGCTAACCCTGATAAACAGGCCATGCCCAACGAACGGGATGACGATAGTTACCGTCCACTCTCCGAGGATGAGGAGAGCCTCGGCAACGAGGATTTCATCGTGCCGGAGGCACCCCTCGAGCAGGAACGCTTCAAGCGCCAGCTAATAGCTAATGCAAGAAGCCTGAAGAAAAAGCAGCAGCAGCTTCAAGGTGATCAAGACCTATTCATTGACAGCTGGACTGATGTCCGGGCAGCCGAAGAATACGGCCTCAAGCGTCCAGCCAAGAGTTACCCGAAATGCACACTGCTACCTCAGTTTGATGAGGAGGCGTCGGAGTCCATACCTCCCTCGCGCAATGCGGAACGACCACCGTGTGGTCGGGATAGTACGGCGGAACGACCACCCCGTGGTCGGGATAAAATGGCAACTCATGCCGAACACCAGCCCGCCCCACCGCCTCGCAAAAACAGAGACAAAACAGCTTGGGACTATACATACGACCTTCGGCAGGACCGGGACAATAGAGCAGGACACACCAGATCAATCTATGGATCACGAGGACGCTTTTCGACTCGCGATGACGGCTACCTATTCGGACGTGACAAACCTAGTCACGCCCGGGCCGATAACCGCAGGCGGACTTCATCGGAGGTACGCCATGACGCGGCCCGATATAGAGGCGCCGCACACCCTCTTTGCTTCACAGACGAAGTAATGGATCATGAATTCCTCGAGGGGTTCAAGCCCGTCAATATTGAATCATACGACGGAACAACCAATCCCGCAGTATGGATCGAAGATTTTATTCTCCACATCCATATGGCCCGAGGAGACGATCTCCACACCAACAAATACCTCCCACTAAAACTAAAAGGGCCAGCCAGACACTGGTTAAATAGCCTGCCTGAAAATTCCATCGGCAGCTGGGAGGATTTGGAAGAAGCTTTTCTTGACAACTTCCAAGGTACTTATGTCCGGCCACCAGACACCGATGACTTAAGTCATATAGTTCAACAACCTAGAGAATCAGCCAGCAAATTCTGTACTAGGTTCCTAACCAAAAAGAACCAGATCGTTGACTGTCCAGATGCCGAAGCCCTAGCGGCCTTCAAACACAGCATCCGTGACGAATGGCTCGCCCGCCACCTCGGCCAAGAAAAGCCGAAATCCATGGCAGCCCTCATTGCACTCATGACCCGCTTTTGTGCGGATGAGGACAGCTGGCTGGCTCGTAGCAAAAACACAGCCAGCGAGGCAGGACCCTCCGAGGCCAAAAACAACATCGGCAAGCTCCGGCGCAATAGACACAAACGCCAAAGCAATGGCGATAACAACGATGACACTACAGTTAACGCCGGATTCAGCGGCTCCAAGTCCGGCCAGCGGAAGAAGCCCTACAAAAGGAACAGTGAGGGACCATCCAGCTTGGACCGCATACTCGACCGTCCATGCCAGATACATGGCACCCCAGACAAACAAGCCAACCATACCAACAGAGATTGTCGGGTTTTCAGGCAATCCAGCAAGTCAAATGCTGAGAGCAAGGAAATGGGATCGCAAAGAGAGGACGACGACGGAGAGCCCCGGCAGCCGAACACTGGGGGGCAGAAGAAATTTCCCCCCACAAGTCAAAACGGTAAACATGATATATGCTACACACATCCCCAAAAGGGAGCGCAGGCGCACACTCAGGGACGTCCATGCGGTAGAGTCAGTCGTTCCAAAATTCAATCCGTGGTTGTCATTCCCGATTACCTTTGATCATCGAGATCATCCGACTAGTATCCGTCATGGCAGTTCAGCCGCACTGGTCCTCGACCCAATTATTGACGGATTCCACCTGACACGAGTCCTAATGGACGGTGGTAGCAGCCTCAACCTGCTCTATCAGGATACAGTGCACAAAATGGGCATTCATCCCGCATGAATCAAGCCCACAAAGATTACCTTTAAAGGAGTCATACCAGGCATAGAGGCCCGTTGTACGGGCTCAATCATGCTGGAGGTGGTCTTCGGTTCCCTGGACAACTTCCGAAGCGAAGACCTATCTTCGATATCGTCCCCTTCTGCAGCGGCTACCACTGCTCGGACGAACCACGTTTGCTAGATTCAACGCGGTGCCACACTACGCTTATCTCAAGCTCAAGATGCCCGGTCCATGCAGCGTCATAACAGCCAATGGAAACACGGAATGCTCCCTCCATACAGAGGAGCACACAGCCATCCTAGCGGTAGAGGTACAGAGCGGCCTTCTAAAGCAGAACCATAATCCGGTTGCCGAGCCCTTGGACATCGTAGAGAGGGCCCGGACACTGCAACAGGACAGCTCGGCTTGTCAAGAGCTCAATTAGCAATTCAGCCTCCGTCCCAGCCCCGAAGAGGAAGTGGCATTCGTACCGCGCGCACATGACCACGCGCCCAGAATCCCATGAGTATGGACGCGATCCACAGTGTGGCTCGACGACCCCAGGATTCGCGTACCTTCGTTTTTCTTTTTTTAGGTTCTTTTTCTCTTTTCGAAGTTTTTTCTGACAACCCATTTGTCGGACACACCAAGGAGGCAAGGAGCTTTGGCGTACAAGGGAATCCCCAGGTGGCCTCTGCTAACGATTGCTATACCTGTTTTACATATCCGCACGCAGCTCGCACTTGGTCTAGGCATGTTAAATAGCCTTTCTTGCTTATCATATTACATATACAAGTACGCCTCGACGTATTAATCGCATTACAAATAAAGGGTAGTGTCAGCTTATTATTTAATTTTCCCTTTTTCTTCCTTTGTATTTATTACTCATTGCAGACGTACACTCTGGTACGTATTACTGCGCCAGGGGCTTCATCACGCCCCGCATTACGGCAAACAAAAGTCCGAACACTTTTACAGTACAGTTCGGCACCCCGAACTTATAGCATTATATGCATTGGCTCCGAATCATGTCTTTGGTCAATAGTTGGGTTGCTCGGCTCCTATGCTTACTACCTTATGTTCCGCTATATCGCCTAGGGTAGTAAAGGGAGAACTACTGCGATTGTGTCCCGGTTCTTCTGGACGAGCACCTCGGTAGAGAAAGCCGAAAACTGACTGTCATGATACGGCGAGAGCTGGTTAGCTGTTCGAGAGGTCTCAAATCCCTAGAGATTTTTTCCGCTTTATGCGAGGAATCGGTTTTTCTCTGACTAGGCGTGTATAGCGCCCCTAGTTCGGCCTTCCGAACACCAGGGGCTTCGCCGAAATTTTTATTGTCAAACTCCTATGGCTAAGTGAGGTAATAAAGGTCGTATAGTCTGATTGCCTTGTTCGTTGCGCTAAACACCTCCTTTAAGGACCAAGATGTGGAGTAAAGAGTGTTTAGATTTATCCTGAACACCCCCATACTATCTACGTGGGAGCAGAAGCCGACGACTGGTCAACCCTCAAATTTTAATAAACGGCCGCACAGGAGGTAAAATTTCATTACAAGCATCATATTACATACCGATCTTGTTTCATATTACAGTACAACTCGAATGTTTTCACGGGAATATCACGTCCCTCGTACATTGCTCCGCCACAAGGCGGGATTCCTCCAGGACTCCGTCAAAATACAGCTCGGGTCGACGATGCTCCTTGCCCTCAGGTGGCCCCTCGGTCATCAACTTCTTGGCATCCATCTTCGCCCAGTGCATCTTGACGCGCGCGAATGCCATCCGTGCACCTTCAATGCAGACCGATCGCTTCACGGCTTCAAGCCACGGGCAGGCACTTACAAGCCGCTTCACAAGTCCGAAGTAGCTGCTGGGAATGGGCTCGGCAGGCCACAGCCGGACTATTAGGTCCTTCATGGCTAGTTCGGATGACCGGTGCAGCTCGACCAGCTATTTTAGCTGGTCGCTAAAGGGAGCCGCATGTTCTGGTCCAACATATTGAGACCAGAATAGTTTCTCCGTAGACATCCCCTCCTTGGCTCGATAAAAATCGGCAGCATCGGATATGCTACGCGACAGATCCGTAAACGCCCCTGGAAAACCCAAATTTGGGTAAGTACAAGGAATGTTTCCTTCGCATATTTGCTTTGCATAGCGAAAGACCTACCCGCTACAATCTTCTCGGCCGCCTGAATCTCGTGGAGAGTGCTCTGGGCTTCGGCTCGGGCATCTCGCACGCTCTGGCGGGCCTTCGCAAGTTCGGACTTTTGCGTCCTAAAATCACGCTCCAAGGACTCGAGCCTCTCGACGGTGTCCTGGAGCTCCCGCCGGGCCTTGTTAACCAGGGCCTCGTGCTTCTCACGCGCGGCGCGTTCCTTGGCCACACTGTCCTCGGCCTCGGCTAACGCCTTCCTGAGGGTCACCACCTCGGTCGTGGCCGCTAATAAAGTTCATGACACTTGAGCCCGAACAGACTATTCATCCTTATTAAATGAACACGCAGGTTACTGCATACCTTGGCTATCCTCCAGCTCCTTCTCACGATGCCGAGCTCTTCCTCGGCCCGCTCCAGTTTCTGCTTCAGTCCGGAGACCTCCGCATTATGAGCGGTAGCAGCCCGCAGCGAGGCCTGCTTATTCACATAGACACCTCATGTTAGACTCCTGCAAAAATTATTTTTGATCCTTTCTTCGGCTTTTTCTTTCCGAACACCGAACAGAGCATCATGGGCTACTGTCTATGCTGTGATATTCTTCTTACAACTACATTACTCACCTCAAAGCCTGTTAGAAGGCTAGCGCAGGCTTCGGTTAGTCAGTTTTTGGCGGACTGAACCTTTTCGATCACCATACCCATATGGGCACGGTGCTCATCCACAATGGAAGCGCCTTGCAGCGCTTCTAGTAGATGATCCGGTGCCTCCGGTTGGACAGAGGTCACTGGCGGCACACCCCCTCTTTTCGGGAAAGGCCGTTCGCCGGACTCCGGAGCCGTATAGGTCTCCGGAACAAAATCCGGCTGAGGGCCGAATAGAACTCGGCCCGCATCATCCGTCTCCATAGGGGCTCTTTCCCCCATATGACCGGCGGCCCGGGAGTCATCCTGGGGCGCCACCCTGACGATCTCCGGAGCCTTCCCCCGGTCTGAGGAGGTCCTTCGGGATGCCTCCTCGTCATCACCCTTGGCTGAGGGAGAGTAAGTGGGCGGCGGTGACATGTTGGCCCTCTCCTTGGGGTCCAGCGAACCTTCTGATGAAGATCGCGGAGAACTGTCCCGAGCCGGACTGCAATAACATGATTCAAACATATCAATATTACAAGGCGGAAAGGCCAGACGTTCGGGCGTGCATAAAGATTTTGATACTTACGATGCGGCCCGAGGCTTGGTCCGGGGAGGTCGCTCTGGACTGCTATCAACATCCCACGCGGAGTTATCCGCGAGGGAGCCTTTCCCCCTCTTGGGCGCCTTCGCCTCCAGATTCGTGGAGGCCGCTCTCTTCTTCCTCCCCACCTCGGGTGGGGAGTCATCTTCCTCCTCCTCCTCCTCCTCGTCATCGTCCTCGGTGGACCAAGAGCGAGTCTCGTCTTCGGACATCACGTCCGGAGCGCCTTTTCGGCGAGGGCCCCTCCGGTCCCCTTTGGCCGCTTTCTTGGCCGTCTTCTCCGACACCTCATAAGGTGCTGGAAACAACATTTTCATCAGTAATGGGAATTCGGGGTCTTCGGGCAGCGGAGCTGGACAGTTAATCCCCCCCTGCTACCTCGACCCAGGCCTGAAAACATGGATAGGAAGGCTTAGGCTTTTTCCTCAAAATATGCTAGTAAAGGGTATGCCCTGAAAACATGAAAGAACTTACCGAATTAGCCTGGCGTTTTAAGCTGAGCCCGCGATCCTCGGTCGTGGGCGGTGGTGTCTCGCCGGCCTTGAAGAGTACTTTCCAGATGTCTTCGTGCGTCGTGCCGAAGAGCTCTAGTAGCGTCTGGTGCTTGGCCGGATCGTACTCCACAGATAGCAAGTCCGGCGTTGGCACGGAAGGACCCGATGAATGAGCATGACCTGGATCACGTTGATGAGCTTGATTTTCCTATCTATCATGTTTTGGACGCACGTCTGGAGCCCAGTCAGCTCATTCGAGGGACCCCAGGTTAGGCCCCTCTCTTGCCAGGAGGTGAGCCGCATCGAGATTCCGGATCGGAATTCGGGGGCCGCCGCCCAGTCAGTGTCGCGCAGCTCGGTGATGTAGAACCACCCCGATTGCCACCCCTTTACCGTCTCCGCAAAAGAGCCTTCGGGCCAGGTAAAGTTGGGCATCTTACCCACCATGGCGCCTCCGCACTCTGCTTGTTGGCCGCTCACCACCTTCGGCTTCACATTGAAGGTCTTCAGCCATAGGCCGAAATGACGTGGGATGCGGAGGAAGGCCTCGCACACGACAATGAATGCCGTGATGTTGAGAATGAAGTTGGGGGCTTGGTCATGAAAGTCTAGCCCGTAGTAAAACATCAGTCCACGGATGAACGGGTGGAGAGGGAATCCCAGCCCGCGGACAAAGTGCATGAGAAACGCAACCCTCTCATGGGGCTCCGGAGTGGGGACGATCTGTCCTTTGACCGGGAGTCGGTGAGCAATCTCCTTGGCCAGGTATCCGGCCTCTCGGAGCTCCGTGATGTCCTTCTTCTTAACAGAGGAGGCCATCCACTTGCCTCCAGCTCCAGATCCGGACATGTTTGGAGTGCTTTCTCGAACGAGGAAAAGCTAGAGCTTGGGCGCTGGAGCTCAAGGACGGAAGGGCTAAAGAAGAGAAAGGGTGTGGGTAAAGAAAGAAATCCTTATCCCTTATAAAGGCCGTGAATATCAAGCGCCTCCCCACTCGCCCTAAAAGCTCGCCTATTCCCAGGCCTGTGTAAACGGCACGGTTGGGTTACCCATACCCGCATTGATGAGAATCCCACAATGAGGGGGCACGATCTCTTCTTTGACAAGACGTGCCAATGGCAACCGCGTCTCGGAACATGGAGCGGCGAACACAAAAACGGTTTGGAATTATGACTGGTCAAACGTAATGTCGTGCTACAAAAAGTTGTCAGCGGATTGGACTCGTGTAAAATTATATTCTCTCTGCGGTTGTGTATGGTGTGAGTGACCGGTGCGGATACTATCATCGCATCCGAAGAATATCTTGGAGTTCGGAAAGAAGGGAACCCGCCTTGCAATGCCGAAGACAATCTGCGTGTCGAACTCCTCGTCATTGAAGCCAGGTTCAGGGGCTACTGAGGGAGTCCTGGACTAAGAGGTCCTCGGTCGTCCGGCCTGTTATCAAATGGGCCGGACTGATGGGCTGTGAAGACATGAAGGCCGAAGACTATACCCGTGTCCGGATTGGACTCTCCTTGGCGTGGAAGGCAAGCTTGGCGACCAACTATGAAGATTCCTTCTTATGTAACCGACCCTATGTAACCCTAGATCCAACCCCCGGTGTCTATATAAACCGGAGGGTTTAGTCCGGAAAGGATATACTCATTACCATAGTCATACAGGCTAGACTTCTAGGGTTTAGCCATTACGATCTCGTGGTAGATCAACTCTTGTAATACTAATATTCATCAAGATCAATCACGCAGGAAGTAGGGTATTACCTCCATAGAGAGGGCACGAACCTGGGTAAACATCGTGTCCCCTGTCTCCTGTAACCATCGACCTTAGACGCACAGTCCGGGACCCCCTACCCGAGATCCGCCGGTTTTGACACCGACAATGAGTTCGCGGGACGTCACTGAGCTGAACGTGTGCTGAACACGGAGGTGTCGTACGTTCGGTACTGAGGATCGGTCGATCGTGAAGACGTACGACTACATCAACCGCGTTGTCATAACGCTTCCGCTTTTGGTCTACGAGGGTACGTGGACACACTCTCCCCTCTCGTTTCTATGCATCACCATGATCTTGCGTGTGCGTAGGAATTTTTTTGAAATTACTACGTTCCCCAACAATCTATTCGATGTAATACTTTTTGCGGTGTGTTTGCCGAGATCCGATGAATTGTGGGTTTATGATCAAGTTTATCTATGAACAATATTTGATTCTTCTCTGAATTCTTATATGCATGATTTAATATCTTTGCAAGTCTCTTCGAATTATCGGTTTAGTTTGGCCTACTAGATTGATCTTTCTTGCAATGGGAGAAGTGCTTAGCTTTGGGTTCAATCTTGCAGTGTCCTTTCCCAGTGACAGTAGGGGCAGCAATGCACGTATTGTATTGTTGCCATCGACATAAAAAGATGGGGTTTATATCATATTGCTTGAGTTTATCCCTCTACATCATGTCATCTTGCCTAATGCGTTACTCTGTTCTTATGAACTTAATACTCTAGATGCATGCTGGATAGCGGTCGATGTGTGGAGTAATAGTAGTAGATGCATAATCGTTTCGGTCTACTTGACACGGACGTGATGCCTATATACATGATCATGCCTAGATATTCTCATAACTATGCGCTTTTCTATCAGTTGCGCGGCAGTAATTTGTTCACCCACCGTAATATATGCTATCTTGAGAGAAGCCACTAGTGAAACCTATGGCCCCCGGGTCTACTTTACATCATATAAGTTTCTGATCTATTTTATTTTGCAATCTTTAGTTTCAATCTATTCAACAAAAATGCCAACAATATTTATCTTATTATCTTTATCAGATCTCACTTTTGCAAGCGGCCGTGAAGGGATTGACAACCCCTTTATCGCGTTGGTTGCAAGGTTCTTGATTGTTTGTGCAGGTACTAGGCGATTTGCGTGTAGTCTCCTACTGGATTGATACCTTGGTTCTCAAAAACTGAGGGAAATACTTGCGCTACTTTGCTGCATCACCCTTTCCTCTTCAAGGGAAAACCAACGCATGCTCAAGAGGTAGCAAAGACCTCGGTGAAGCTGCTTATATATTTGGCATCAAGATCTATAGGGATAGATCGAGACGCTTAATAGGACTTTCACAAAGCACATACCTTGACAAAGTTTTGAAGAAGTTCAAAATGGACCAGTCAAAGAAAGGGTTCTTGCCTATGTTACAAGGTATGAAATTGAGTCAGACATGAAAGTGATTCCCTATGCCTCAGCCATAGGTTCTATCATGTATGCTATGCTGTGTACCAGACCTGATGTGTGCCTTGCCATAAGTTTTGTAGGGAGGTACCAAAGTAATCCAGGAGTGGATCACTAGACAACGGTTAAGAGCATCCTAAAGTACCTGAAAAGGACCAAGGATATATTTCTCATTTATGGAGGTGATGATGAGCTTATCGTAAATGGTTACGTCGATGCTAGTTTTGACACCGATCCGGATGACTCTAAGTCACAAACCGGATACGTATTTATATTGAATGGTGGAGCTGTCAGTTGGTGCAGTTCCAAGCAGAGCGTCGTAGCGGGATCTACGTCTAAAGCGGAGTACATAGCTGCTTCGGAAGTAGCTCAGGAAGGAGTTTGGATGAAGGAGTTCATATCCGATCCGGGTGTAATACCCAGTGCATCGGGTCCAATGAAAATCCTTTGTGACAACACTGGAGCAATTGCCTTAGCGAAGGAATCCATGTTTCACAAGAGAACAAAACACATCAAGAGACGCTTCAACTCCATTCGTGAAAAGATCAAGGATGGAGACATAGAAGTTTGCAAAATACATACATATCTGAATGTAGCAGACCCATTGACTAAGCCTCTTCCGCGAGCAAAACATGATCAGCACCAAGACTCCATGGGTGTTAGATTCGTTACAATGTAATCCAGATTTTTGACTCTAGTGCAAGTGGGAGACTGATGGAAATATGCCCTAGAGGCTATAGTAAAATGGTTATTATTATATTTCCTCAATCATGATAAAGGTTTATTATTCATGCTAGAGTTGTATTGACCGGAAACTTTAATACATGTGTGGGTACATAAACAACTACCGTGTCCCTAGTGAGCCTCTACTAGACTAGCTCGTTGATCAAAGATGGTTAAGGTTTCCTAACCATATACATGGGTTGTCATTTGATAACGAGATCACATCATTAGGAGAATGATGTGATGGACAAGACCCATCCGTTAGCTTAGCATATGATCGTTCACTTTATTGCTATTGCTTTCTTAATGTCAAATACATATTCCTTTGACTATGAGATCATGCAACTCCCGGATACCAGAGGAATACCTTGTGTGCTATCAAAGATAACAACGTAACTAGGTGATCATAAAGATGCTCTACAGGTATTTCCGAAGGTGTCTGTTGAGTTGGCATGGATCGAGATTAGGATTTGTCACTCCATGCATGGAGAGGTATCTCTGGGCCCTCTCGGTAATACACATCATAAGAAGCCTTGCAAGCAAAGTGACAAAGGATTTAGTTGCAAGATGATGTATTACAGAACGAGTAAAGAGACTTGCCAGTAACGAGGTTGAACTAGGTATAAAGATACCGACGATCGAACCTCGGGCAAGTAACATACCGACAGACAAAGGGAATTACATATGTTGTCATAAGGTTTGACCGATAAAGATCTTCGTAGTATATGTAGGAACCAATATGGGCATCCAGGTTCCGCTATTGGTTATTGACCGGAGAGGTGTCTCGGTCATATCTACATAGTTCTGGAACCCGTAGGGGTCTGCACGCTTAACGTTCGTTGACGATATAGTATTGTATGAGTTATGTGAGTTGATGACTGAATGTTGTTCGAAGTCCCGGATGAGATCATGGACATGACGAGGAGCTCTGGAATGGTCCAGAGGTAAAGATAGGTATATAAGACGATAGTATTTGGTCACCGGAAAGGTTTAGGAAGTACCGGGTATTTTATCGGAGTGCCGGAAGGGGTTCCGGGAGGCCACCGACAGGCGGTGGGTCTTATGGGCCAAAGGGAGGGAAGCACACCAGCCCACAAGAGTGCTGGTGCACCCCTCCACCCCTTGCCCACGCACCAAAAAGGGTGGGAAGGAAAGGGGAGGCACCCCAAATGCAGCCAGCCCCCCTTTCCTCCCCCCATGCACAAATATGGAAGGGGGGATTCGACCAGGGCAGGCGCCCTAGGGTAGCCGCCGGCCACTTGGGTCGCTCTAGGGGCTGCCTCCCCTCCGCCTCCACCTATATATATGAGAGGAGGGAGAGGGGCAACACAGACCACGACTCCCTGGCCGTGTGTGGCGCCCCTCTCCCTTTAGTTCGTCCTCGGTCATATTTTTATAGTGCTTGGCGAAGCCCTGCGGAGATACTTGCATCACCACAGTCACCACGCCGTCGTGCTGCCGGAACTCATCTACTACTTCGCCCGTCTTACTGGATCAAGAAGGCGAGGACGTCATCGAGCTGAACGTGTGTTGAACGTGGAGGTGCCGTACGTCCGGTACTTGAGCGGGCGGATCGTGAAGGTGTAGGACTACATCAACCGTGTTGATAAACGCTTCCGCTTACGGTCTACGAGGGTACATAGACACACTCTCCCCTCTCGTTGTTATGCATGTCCATGGATAGGTCTTGCGTGTGCATAGATTTTTTTCGTAAAACATGCAACGTTTCCCAACACGCTTGTGCACGGGCTAAAGGGGCATACGGTTGGATTTCTTTCCCTACTATATAAGTGAGTCTTCTTCCTCTCGCTCCCCAAGCTTCATTGTTGCTCAAAAGCTTTCTCTTGCCCTATCTCTCTCCCTAGCCAATCAATCTTGTTGATTTCCTAGGGATTGGTTGAGAAGGCCTGGATCTACACTTCCACCAAGAGAAATTTGATTCCCCCCTCTAATCCCTTGTGGATCTTGTTACTCTTGGGGTGTTTGAGCAGCCTAGACGGTTGAGGTTATCTCGGAGCTACATTTCATTGCGGTGAAGCTTCGCGGTGGTGTTGGGAGCCTCCAATTCGGTTGTGGAGATTGCCCCAACCTTGTTTGTAAAGGTCCGGTTGCTGCCTTCAAGGGCACCACTAGTGGAATCACGACATCTTGCATTGTGCGAGGACGTGAGGAGAATACGGTGGCCCTAGTCGATTCTTGAGGAGCATTGTGCTTCCACACCGCTCCAACGGAGACGTACTTCCGCTCAAAGGGAAGGAACTTTGGTAACACATCCTCGTCTCCACCGGCTCCACTTGTGGTTACCTCTTACCTTTACTTTGTGCAAGCTTTACTTGTGTTTTTATCTCTTGCTTGCTTGCGTGTGTTGTTGTTGCTAGCATCATATAGGTTGTTCACCTAGTTGCATATATAGACAACCTATTTGTTGCTAAACCTAATTTGATAAGAAAAGATAAAAATAGGTAGTGTCCTATTCACCCCCCCTCTAGTCAACCATATCGATCCTTTCAACTATGGACAGAATTCACTGCCCTACAGTGCCCTCTTGGGCCAAATCAGCTACTCAGATCGAGGTCCCAGCTGATCACCATTCTATCTCAAGAGATAGGACGGCTGGCCCTCAGGAATGTACGGCTTGGTCCGGGTCGTTCTAGTGGCGCAAGCCCATCTTGGACTGGACCGAGTGATGTAACCCTATCTCGACCGAGTATATAATGTGAGTTAGGGCGGGAACCAAGAGAGGGACATGGCATTCTAGAGCCATTTGGCTAGGATTTTTACCTACCCCTCATCTTCCTCCTTGTCCGCCGCCATGCCCGAGAGCTTATAACACAAGAAACATTGATTGCCTTGAGCACTCGAGCAATACAATCACCAGAGGGAGGAGTAGGGTGTTACCTCCCTAGGCAGAACTTGAACCTGGGTAAACAGACTGTCTTGTGTGCTACCATCTCAATTTGTCGCTTGCATCCCCTCCGAACAAATATGTCATCTCCTGATGGTACTGCCGGTCTCAAAGCACCAACATGCTTCTTATGAGTAGTAGTGGCACATGCACACAACGACAACGGCTGGCTGTGAGTTTGGATTTTTATAGCGGCGAAGTGAGATCAGACTTTACAAGCACACTGCCTCGGCCACTTGAGTGGGTTATCAGCAAAGTTGCATTAAGCGTTACAGAGCCTCTCCGCACAAATCACTCTCGTTGAGAGGACGGAAACTCGGGTTTTGACTGAATACTTATCCCTAAAGAGGCATGAAACGCTCCACGCGAATTACGCAAAAGAAGACACTCATGAGTCCGTTTCATGATGCATTTATATACTGCTAAAAATAGCACCCGCTTCGGTCTTCCCGCATCCTGATCCTAAGAACGCGCACGTTACTCCCGAACCTCGCCCCGTCCATTCGGTCCTCCACGTGTAGCGACGGCTACTGCCCCCCCCCCCCCCCCACACACACACACCACGCCGCGCACGCAGTTTTCGCAACTTCTTTTTGGAATGAAGTAGTATGGATGGACCACTTTTGAGGGAATTGGACAAAGTCTTGTTTTTATTTCATGGCATAACTCACTTCCCTTGCTTACCAAGAGATAGATTATCCTCCCTTGTTATGAAATCACTCCCTTGTAGTGCAAAAAGTACACTCTTTTTTAGCCTGTTAAAAAAATTATACTACTCTTTTTTAGGGTTCATTAGGCAAAGTACTGATCCCAAAAGGCTTCTCAGAGAGTTCCCTCTCGTAGAAAAGAAACCAACAGTAAGCAGAGCGGAGACCATGGCAAGCCGAGTCCACGGCCGAGCCCAGTTTCCCGCGGAGCGACAGAACCCAGAGCTCACAGTCCTCCCGAGCCTACAGAGCAGGGGGTGGGGGGTTTGCTTGTTGCAGTGGACAAAACATTTTGCACAGGCGCCGGTGGTCCCGGTCCTTCTCAGCCGTCGCCTATTTAGTGCCGCGCGCTTGGCAGGCTCGGACACTTCCCCCCCTGCTCCTCCTCGCACACTCCTCTCTTCTCGGTTCTCGCTCCCCGTTCCGCTCTCAAGTTTGTCACCGCCATCCCCAATCCTGCCGTCGCGGCTCGGCCGTGCGCCTGCCATGGCATCGGCAGCGTAAGTACGCCGCGTCGGGCCTCTGTTTCTGGTCTCCAACTCTCGGCTCGTCCTCTCTGTCCTTTTTTTTTTTTGCTGCTGCTGCTCTGGATCTTGTTTGTTTTATCCTCTCACGCACGCGGTCTGGGGGTATTATCTGTGTCTTGAGGGGGCTGGGTTTCGGTTTCACCCGGAGGGGCGTCGCGATTGTTCGGCGGGTGGTGGATTCCGGCGCGTGGTTTTGGAGGAGGCCGGCTGCTGATAGCCTTAGCTTGAGCGCGTGGCAGAGGAGATGTCGTCAGTCTGACGGAGCGATGAGTGCGAGATCGTCGGAGAGCAGAGCAGCCCAGTACTGTGACGCCGCCGACGTGATTCCGGCCAGGTTTCCCTCGTCGTTGCAGTGGCGGTGCGGTTTTTTTTCTTTTTGGGACTGCGATGGCGGCGGAGGGGCCTTCCTCTCGAAGGAAGCTGTGAAGTTCTCGGGAAAAAGAAGACAGAAGCAGAGATGGGTAGCGCCTCCAGGCCGCCGTCGTGAATCCGGCCCGGTTTTACTCGTCGTTGCAGCGGCGGTGGTGCAGGGGTTTCACGATCGATCTGCTTGAGGTGGTGGTGGAGGAGGAAGCAGACAAGGGTTCTGTTCCGTTCCCCTCTATTCTGTTTAGTGGAGACTGATCTGGTCGCAGCGAAGATGTTTCTGTTGTTACAAGCTCTCGGCCGTGGTAGTGGTAGCGGCCAAGGAGTAAGATGAGGGGGTAGAGAAATTGCAGATTTGTGCTGTAGGATCATCGACTTGCCTGTGTGCCATCTCGAACATGTTCGCTGTTGGGCCCTCCATCTCTATCTGCCAGTGAAAACTTATTCACAACTCTTCTGCGTAGCCTCGCTGTTTAATGCTTGCTGATTCAGGATTTAACTTATTCAGGTTTCTGTTTGCTGCAGGTTTAATGGGAGCGCCATAGATTCCACTGCTGCTCGCTGCAAACTGTCGGTGACACTCTGCCAACCTGATCATCATTCGATATGTTGCTTGTTGTTTAAATCATTGACTGTGCAGATCAATGCTCTGCGTTACTCTCCTGTTTCTTCTGAAACATAACAATGCAATTGAATTTATATTTTTGTCTCTGGCTAAATACGTTGAAAATAGCAATGCAAGGCAAAAGATTTGCAAACAAGTGTTAATCTATCAAATTTATCATAACTAATTATATCTTCATTCCTATGATTTTTCACCGAGTTAGTGAACATGACTATCCTTGATTAGGTGGCTTTAAATATGGGGGCAGCTACGCGTTGGCCCGTGGATCTTTTAAAAAGATCTGCCGCCTCGCGAGTCGTTGTATGTGGCACAATCCAGTGGCTCAAAGTCTCCCCCTACTTCGCAACAAAGGTCTTGTTGCGGAAACATTTACAACAAAAGTTATGTTGCAGAATATATTTCTTGCAACATAGGTGGTGTCATGGGACCTTTTTGCAACAGAGTTCTTGTCGTAGATTTTTTTTTGCAACAGAGGTTTTGTTGCAGTATTTTTGCAACAGAGCTGATGTTGCAAAAGCTTGTCTAAGTTGCAGTCGTCGTTCGCCGCCATGGTTTGCAATGCCGCTGTTGTTGCAAGATGAAGTAAAATGGTACGTGGTAGGCAAGGGAAATAACGGACTGTGTGCGAGCGTGCATGACAACGCATGGATCAAGGTGATCCAACAGTTGCGCGGGTGGCGGAACTCTCCAAGCGATCAGCCACAGAGCATTAGCGTTTCCCTTTAAATATGTTTATGTCAGTTAATATCCTATGATTGAACCTAGAATTGAGATAGATGCCTGTTTGTGTAAAAGTTATCTCATATGTTTCCATTTAGCTTAGTTGCTACATTTATTATGTTTTGTTGATTAAATTTGTTATCTGTTAGGCATCAAAAGATGATTACTAAAATAGATTTATCTCACAGATTCATCAGTTCATTGGTCACGACAATTGTTGCGGTGATAAGAAACCCAACTCATCCCCCGCCTAGCCAGATTGAGTGCCCAAACTGCAAATACCACATTGATGTAAGTGCCATTAACTATTTAACATGACTGTTGCATTTACTTTTATTCTCGGTTCTCTTCTAGTTTCCAACCATTAAAAATCTCATGATTTCTTGGAATCTTGTGGTTGCACTTCATGCTTTGTACTACAGGACTTATCACAGTGGCCAGGACTCCCCGCTGGTGTTAAATTTGATCCAACTGGTCTCGAACTGCTTGAACATTTAGAAGGAAAGGTTGGCAGGGCACCGTCCCATGAGCTAATAGATGATTTTATTCCAACCATAGAGGAGGCTGAAGGAATCTGCTATACACATCCTGAAAATCTCCCTGGTACATGTTTCTTATTTTAGACTTGTTATTATCATGGCCTTCTAAATTAAATAGCTAGCTCAGACTATTCGGAGTAATTCTTGGTTAGTTAACTCATATACCCCTGTAGGTACCAAGATGGATGGGAGAAACCTTCATTTCTTCCACAAAATATCAAATGCATACGATGTTGGCCAGCGCAAGCGTCGCAAGATTAGCAACAGTGACCATGTTGTTTGTGATGTGCATTTCAGATGGCACAAAACTGGAAAATCCAAAGAAATCTTAGATAATAACGGTGTCATAAAAGGGTGGAAGAAAATATTGGTTCTTATCATGCGTTCTAGGAAAGACGGTGTCACCTCGCGTACAAAAACTAATTGGACAATGCATCAGTATCACCTTGGGGTAGATCAAGATGAAAAGCATGGGGAGCTTGTTGTTTCTAAAGTCTTTTATCAGTCAAATAAAGATGAGCAACCTGTAATGTGCCCTGTTAATGAAGAATCTGGTCCATTTGCTAGGGAAATCGATCCTACAACCCCAATGACATACCCTCCGCAGCCTCGTCCCCCAAACAGTAGCCCATCCAGAACCAAGCAGAATCAGGTAAATCTTCATTGACCAATGAAACTGTCATCAACTTTGTGAAAGCTTTTGTCTAACTTTATGGACCATGTTATAAAATACTTTGGCTTGTAGAATTATAGAGTAAGGATCAACAATACTGATCTGTGGATGAATTATTGGGAGCCCCTAAAACAATGCCTTACAATACTAGGATCCCACCGTTTGAACAGTTTATTCTCAACTGTAGGTTCATGTAGTACAGATGCTATATACAGTAGAAACTCGATGTAAACTGCTATATACAGTACAAACTCGATGTAGAGGCCAGGGGGTTATCCTCCTTTTGAAAAAAAATACTGTACAAAAATAACAATATACTCCTACTATACATGAAAATTTTCTCTGAATGTTAAGAGTGCATCCAACAGTCTCACAAAAAATCAGAAGCTTTTAATTCCTTATAAAGATCAATGCTTAACAACTTAGAGTAGTACTGCATATTATCAAGCCTTTCAAACTCCTTCACTACCTGATTACTACAATAAACCTTTGAGCTTGTGTGCCAGTCTTTCCATGAACCCAAATCACGTCTTAAATAGGACATGCATTTTACCTTTTCTGCTGCTAAGATACCCCCCTCAAGTATTGTGCTGTCACCTTGTAAACTATTATTTTTTTGCGGGTGACCTTGTAAACTGTTATAACTTATAACTCCTTCATTTCACTGTCATTCATGTTACCGCTGCAATTGTGGCAGGAAGAGCACGCAGCGCTATCTGGCCCGGATGAACGCCCGTCACGCGGTGCAACCCCGGACTCCGTGTACCCTGAGATGCAGCCTTATCCTCTTGGCCTGGACGCTCTCCAAGGGTTGCCCGACCCCAGAACACCTCCGGGTTTCTCCCATATGGCCTCTTGGTTCGCTGGAACCTCATCGCATTCGAATGCCCTCGAGGATGCACCACTGTCTGGCCTGGATGAACGCCTGCCACATGGCGGAACGCTGGACGCCGCCTACCCTGACCCTGAGGGGCAGGCCCTGCCTCTTGACGTGGAGGCGCTTCAGGGGTTCCCCGACCTCGGAACGCCTCCGGATATCTTCCCCGTAAGTGCACCGAGTACCGCCGCGTTTTCAGGTGCATATTTCTCAATTCTCATGACTCATCTCCTTGTCTCATGTGTGATTACAGCAGGACTTGCAGTTCGGGTCGCAGGACATCTTCTGGGGGGAGGGGTTTTGAAGCAGCGGCGCAACGAGAAGAGGTTGTTTTTTCTCGTGATGTAGCATGTTTTGTACTGTATATCTGTGCATGAGTGATGGATGTCCGAGAATATTTTGCATATGATCCTGGAGCTTGCCGATGAGTGTAGCTCGGCTATGCTTACTGTTTGTGGTAGTACCAGACAATTTTTTTCTTCAAATGTAGGAGCATCGCTCCCAATTGCATAGCCATGAAACTGATAAATAACAGTTTGTTCCTCAAAAGTGTTTGAAACTTATCAGTACAAAATAAACTTACATCTGATGTACAAGTCTTACAGATGACGTCTTGTTAGAGCTTCTTCAACGGCAACTCTATTTTAGGGCCTAGCCGTTTTATACGGTTTTGAACCAAAAAAACATCCACCGACGGCTGCCCTTGTAGCATATTTTCGCGAAAAAGAAATTTGGGCAGCCTGACAGGGTAGGCTGCGTATTTTTGGTAGTCCGATGACATATGTTTAGCTACGGAGGTACGTTGCATGAGAACAATATGGATTTGAGGTTTCGGTTTGATGATCCAGTTGTGAAGGACAAATTTTATGTGTTGTCCGGTCACTGTTTGTGGATGCGTCTGGACGCGTCCATGGGCGTTTAGAGCCCTCGGTTTGCCACTTGTGGTTGTAATTACTCTACCCAGAGCATTTTTCATATAGCACAAAAATATCCTTGAACGCTCACTCTTCAACATCATAAAAACAAATGGAACATTAGCAATGCACCAGAGGACACGCGCACTCCACTCAAGTTCCCACTCCTTTCCATGTCGTGGATCAACGTCGAGAACCCTTACACGCAGATAACAAATAGATTGGGGAAAGCGGGCCCCTTCCCTTCTCGTTTTAGAATCGATGCTAGCCAATTTACTCGATTCAAACTCAAACCATAACTAACGGCCTAGGAATTAATCCTTTTTTAGGGGGCTAGGAATTAAAGCTAGCGCCCGGTGTAAGCGTCGGCATTCTAAATAGCCTCACATAACATGATTTTTCCTTAATAAAGACACTCAAAATGCATCTTAAATCTGATTAATATCGAGGAAGATAAATGCTAGTATAATAGATAGACAACTGGACGTAGAATGGCTGATACAAAAAATATATAAAAAACATACTAGTCTTCTTTTTTCTCCGATTGTACGTCGTTGCTATTTGTAAGCTGCGTTGGGATTTTCTCAAAGAGGAGAGAATGATGCAGTATAGTAGAGATAAGTATTTCCCTTAGTTAAGAACCAAGGTTATCAATTCAGTAGAAGAACGACGCGAAACCTCGTTAACAACACCTACACACAAAATAGCAAATATTTGCACCCAACGCGATCAAGTAGTTGACAATCCCCTTCATGGTTATTTGTAAGGATCAAATATGTTAGTGATAGAAAGATAAATAAAACATAAAATAAAGTACGGTAAATAAATTGCAGTAAGGTATTTTTGGATTTTATACATGATAATAGTAGATCCGGGGGTCATAGTTTTCATGAAGGCTTATCTCTCGAACAAAAAGCATACCGTGGGTAAACAAATTACCGTTGGGCAATTGATAGAAAATCGCATAGTTATGACGATATTCAAGGCAATGATCATGTATATAGGCATTATGTCCGAGACAAATAGACCGACTCCTGCCTACATCTACTACTATTACTCCACTAATCGACCGCTATCTAGCATGCATCTAGTGAAGGAAATATGCCCTAGAGGCAATAATAAAGTTGTTATTTTATATTTCCTTATTTATGATAAAGGTTTATTGTTCATGCTAGAATTGTATTGATCGGAAACCTTAATACATGTATGAATACATAAACAAAAACCGTGTCCCTAGTGAGCCTCTACTAGACTAGCTTGTTGATCAAAGATGGTTAAGGTTTCCTAACCATTGACATGAGTTGTCATTTGATAATGAGATCACATCATTAGGAGAATGATGTGATGGACAAGACCCATCCGTTAGCTTAGCATAATGATCGTTCAGTTTTATTTCTATTGCTTTCTTCATGTCAAATACTGTGACGCCACTGATTCAATCGTACACTAATCATGCACGCAAACGTGTACGATCAAGATCAGGGACTCACGGGAAGATATCACAACACAACTCTAAAACATAAATAAGTCATACAAGCATCATAATACAAGCCAGGGGCCTCGAGGGCTCGAATACAAGTGCTCGATCATAGACGAATCAGCGGAAGCAACAATATCTGAGTACAGACATAAGTTAAACAAGTTTGCCTTAAGAAGCTAGCACAAACGGGGATACAGATCGAAAGCGGCACAGGCCTCCTGCCTGGGATCCTCCTAACTACTCCTGGTCGTCGTCAGCGGGCTGCACGTAGTAGTAGGCACCTCCAGTGTAGTAAGAGTCGTCGTCGACGGTGGCGTCTGGCTCCTGGGCTCCAGCATCTGGTTGCGACAACCAGGTAGAAAGGAAAGGGGGGAAAAGAGGAAGGAAAGCAACCGTGAGTACTCATCCAAAGTACTCGCAAGCAAGGAGCTACACTACATATGCATGGGTATATGTGTAAAGGGCCATATCGGTGGACTGAACTGCAGAATGCCAGAATAAGGGGGGAATAGCTAGTCCTGTCGAAGACTACGCTTCTGGCAGCCTCCATCTTGCAGCATGTAGAAGAGAGTAGATTGAAGTCCTCCAAGTAGCATCGCATAGCATAATCCTACCCGGCAATCCCCTCCTCGTCGCCCTGTTAGAGAGCAATCACCGGGCTGTATCTGGCACTTGGAAGGGTGTGTTTTATTAATTATCTGGTTCTAGTTGTCATAAGGTCAAGGTACAACTCCGGGTCGTCCTTTTACCCAGGGACACGGCTATTCGAATAGATAAACTTCCCTGCAGGGGTGCACCACATAACCCAACACGCTCGATCCAATTTGGCCGGACACACTTTTCTGGGTCATGCCCGACCGCGGAAGATCAACACGTCGCAGCCCCACCTAGGCACAACAGAGAGGTCAGCACGCCGGTCTAAATCCTATGCGCGCAGGGGTCTGGGCCCATCGCCCATTGCACACCTGCACGTTGCGTACGCGGCCGGAAGCAGACCTAGCCTAGTAGGCGTTCCAGTCCAATCCGGCGCGCCGCTCAGTCGTTGACGTCACGAAGGCTTCGGCTGATACCACGACGTCGAGTGCCCATAACTGTTCCCGCGTAGTTGGTTAGTGCGTATAGACCAAATGGCCAGACTCGGATCAAATACCAAGAACTCGTTAAGCGTGTTATTTTGAAGTAACCGCGGACGCCGTCCAGGGCCAGGCCCACCTCTCGCCTAGGTGGTCTTAACCTGCCCTGTCGCTCCGCCACAAGATCCACTCGCGGGTACTCCTACGAGCCGACCGGACTTTAGTCACCACAGGTATCATGTATAGGGTATATGAGTATATACCCGTGATCACCGCCCAAGTGATCACGGCCCGATAGTATAGCACAGCAGACGGACAAGAATGTAGGGCCACTGATGGAAAACTAGCATCCTATACTAAGCATGTTGGATTGCAGGTAAAGGTAACAACAGTAGTGGCAAAGACAGGCTATGCAGCAGAATAGGATTAACGGAAAGCAGTAACATGCTACACTACTCTAATGCAAGCAGTATAGAGAAGAATAGGCGATATTTGGTGATCAAGGGGGGGCTTGCCTGGTTGCTCTGGCAAGTAGGAGGGGTCCTCAGCTCCGTAGTTGAACTGGGCAGCAGCAGCGTCGGTATCGGAGTCTGGCGAGAGAAGAGGGGGAAGAAACAATAAATATAATGCAAACATATGCATGACGATGCATGACATGACAATGAGCGTTGTTAGTGGGGCCCAATCGCGGTAGTAGGTGATACCGGCGAAGGGGGGAAACATCCGGCAAAGTATTCCCGGTGTTTCGCGTTTTCGGAGAGATGAGCCAGAGGGGGAAAGTTGCGTGTTCGATATGTTAGGGGTGTGTGGTGAACGAACGGGCTGCGTATCCGGATTCGTCTCGTCGTTCTACGTTCACATACAACGGGTGTAACACAGTTTTGCACATGCGGAATACTTGGGTTAAACTTGATGAGCCTAGCATGTACAAACATGGCCTCGGAACACTGGAGACCGAAAGGTCGGACGTGAATCATATAGTAGATATGATCAACATAAAAATGTTCACCATTGATGACTACCCCATCTCACGTGATGATCGGACATGGATTAGTTGATTTGGATCACGTATCATTTAGATGACTTGAGGGATGTCTATCTAAGTGGGACTTCTTAAGTAATTTGATTAATTGAACTTACACTACTGGAATCAGCTAATTTGCCGTCTGCTAGCTGACGGCAAAGAAGTGGCAGACGGCAAAGAAGCTCTTTGCCATCTGCGGGCTCTTTGCCGTCCGCTGGCGGACGGCAAAGAGAGAGGTGGCCCCCACCCCCCGCCCGTTAGGGGAAAACTTAAAGCCCCACCTCTTTGCCATCTGCCAGCAGACGGCAAAGAGGCAAAAGGGCGGACGACAAATAGTGGCGGACGGCAAAGAGGAGACTACCTAACGGCCCGTACCCCCCGCCCATTACTCTCTTCTCTCCCTCTCTCTCCTCGCCGACGCGCACTACATCCCACCACACATCCCACCCCACATCCCACCCCACCGCCGCCGCCGCCCGGCGCCCCGGCCCCACCGCCCCGGGGCCCCGTCGCCCCGGCCCCCCGCCGCCCCGGCGCGCCGGCCCCCCCGCGCCCCACCGCCCCGGGCCCGGCGCCGCCGCCCCAGGCCGCCCCGCACCTCTCCTCCACCGGCCACCTCCTCCACCGCCCCGCCCCCCTCCTCCACCGGCGACCTCCTCCACCGGCCCTGCCTCAGGTGAGCTCTACCCCTTTTTTCCTTTTTTTCTGTTTTTTTAGTTTTAGGTTTAGTTTTAGTTTAGTTTTAGGGCCGCAAACAACACACTAAAAAAAGTTCGTACATAAAGTAGTTCGTACATAAATAGTAAAAAAACTACTCGGCGTCGCTATCTAGGTCAATCACGGCCGGGCCGTTGCCGCCGTCATCGTCGCTGCTGGACCGGTTCGCGACGTCGTCCCAGTCCACCGGGACGTCGTCCGAATCCTCTTCCTCCTCCGCCGCCGGCGCCTGCTGCCACTCCGGCGGCGCCATCGCCGCCTGCAGCGCCGCCTCCTCCTGGGCCTTCAGCGCCGCCTGCTGCGCCGCCATCGCCGCCTGCAGCGCCGCCTCCTCCTGGGCCTCCAGCGCCGCCGCCGCGGCGGCCTCCTCCGCTGACTGCGCTAGGATCGCGAGGAGCCCGGGCGTGTCCTCCGGGTCGCCGTCCTGCTGGAGCGCCGCCTGCTCCGGCGGGATCACAACCTCGGCCGGGGTTGCTGGGGCGGGGTTGGGAGCGGGTGCCCTGCGCGGCTGGGAGGGCCCGGCTCCACGAGAGAGATCACCGACAGGGAGCCCTCGGGCGGCGCGCTTGAAGGCGCCGATGACGTCGTCGAACCGCTTGCCCTTCCAAAAATGGCGGCGGCCCTTCCGGTTGTAGCGTCCCCCGGGGTGCGCGCGAAGCTCTGCCGGCGTCGCCGGTATGCCCTGCGTGGGGAATCCGTCCGTGGAGATCCTCCACGGCCGCGACAGCTTTGCCGCCGGTGGCACGTAGAGGCCGAACCGAGCGAGGTCCTCCGTCTGCCCCAACGTGAGGCTCGACGGCCAGTGGCCGCCCGGTGCCGCGCCGTCGGAGTCCGAGTCGGTGGACGCCATCCCGCGAAGAGAACGCGCGTGTGAAGAGGGAGAGGAGGGGGGCGGGGCGGTGGAGGAGGTGGCCGGTGTGACCAAACTCGCCGCGCAGGGCGGGTTTTATAGCGCCAGGATTTAATGCGGCAGGGAGGCGCTGGGCCGCGGAAGACGAGATGGCGGCATACGGAAGACGAGATGGCCGCGCGGAAGACGAGATGGCGGCGCGCGGAAGACGAGATGGCAGCGCGCGGAAGACGAGATGGCGGCGTTGACCACGAGGCATCGGGGCACGCGGGGCAGGCGAGGCGGCAGCCGGCAGCGCGGCAGGCGTGCAGCGCGGCAGCGGGAAGCGGGGGCAGGAGGCGTCGGGGCACGCGGGGCAGGCGAGGCGGCAGCGGCCAAGGGGGCAGGCGGCAGCGCCTCAGCGGGGCGGCCGACGCGACGCGACGCGGCGGTCGAGGCGGAAGTGGCGCCGCAGGCCGAGGCGGAAGCGGGGGCGGCCGATGCGGCGGGCGAGGCGGAAGCGGACAGCAAAGGCACTAGAAAGTTTGCCGTCCGCGGCGGACGGCAAAGGCCTGCCGTTAGCCACTTAACGGACTGAGAGCACAATTATTGCCGTCTGCTCTCGTTGCCGTCCGCGGCAGACGGCAAAGGTCCTTTGCCGTCAGCCGCCAGGAAGCAGACGGCAAAGCAGCTGTTTACCGTAGCCTACTTTGCCGGAGCCTTTTGCCTTCCGCGGCTGACGGCAAAGGCCTTTGCCGTCCGCCGTTCATGCCTTTGCCGTCCGCCATGACAGACGGCAAAATAGCTGATTCCTGTAGTGTTAATTTATCATGAACTTAGTCCTGATAGTATTTGCATATCTATGTTGTAGATCAATTGCCCGTGCTACCGTTCCCCTGAATTTAGTGCGTTCCTAGAGAAAGCTAAGTTGAAAGATGATGGTAGCAACTACACGGACTAGGTCCGTAATTTGAGGATTATCCTCATTGCTGCACAGAAGAATTATGTCCTTGATACACCGCTAGGTGAAAGGCTTGCTGCAGGAGCATATGCTGATGTTTTGAACGTCTGGCAAGCTCGATTTGATGACTACTCGATAGTTCAGTGGACCATGCTTTACGGCTTAGAATCGGGACTTCAAAGACGTTTTAACGTCATGGAGCATATGAGAGGTTCCAAGAGTTGAAGTTAATATTTCAAGCAAATTCCTGAGTTGAGAGATATGAAGTCTCCAAAAAGTTCTATAGCTGCAAGATGAAGGAGAACAGTTATGTCAGTGAACACATACTCAAAATGTCTGGGTATCATAATCACTTGACTCAGCTGGGAGTTAATCTTCTAGATGATAGTGTTATTGACAAAGTTCTTCAGTCACTGCCACCAAGCTACAAAGGCTTCGTGATGAACTATAATATGCAAGGGATGGAGAAGACAATTCCCAAGCTCTTCGCAATGCTCAAAGCTGCGGAGGTAGAAATCAAGAAGGAGCATCAAGTGTTGATGGTTAACAAGACCACTAGTTTCAAGAAGAAGGGCAAGGGAAAGAAAGGGAACTTCAAGAAGAATGGCAAGCAAGTTGCTACTCCCGGTTAGAAGTCCAAAGCTGGACCCAAGCGTGAAACTGAGTGCTTCTGCTGCAAAGGGACTGGTCACAGGAAGTGGAACCGCCCCAAGTATTTGGCGGATAAGAAGGATGGCAAAGTGAACAAAGCAAATATACATGTTATTGATGTGTACCTTACTAATGCTCGTAGTAGCGCCTGGGTATTTGATACTGGTTCGGTTGCTCATATTTGTAACTCAAAACATGAGCTAAGGATTAAACGAAGATTGGCTAGGGATGAGGTGACGATGCACGCCGGGAATGGTTCCAAGGTCGATGTGATCGCCGTCGGCACGCTACCTCTACATCTACCTTCGGGACTAGTTTTAGACCTGCATAATTGTTATTTGGTGCTAGCGTTGAGCATGAACATTATATCTGGATCTTGTTCAGTGCGAGACGGTTATTCATTTAAATCAGAGAATAATGGTTGTTCTATTTATATGAGTAATATCTTTTATGGTCATGCACCCTTGAGGAGTGGTCTATTTTTGTTGAATCTCGATTGTGGTGATACACATATTTATAATATTGATGCCAAAAGATGCAAAGTTGATAATGATAGTGCAATATATTTGTGGCCGTGCCGTTTAGGTCATATTGGTGTAAAGCGCATGAATAAACTCCATGTAGATGGTCTTTTGGAATCACTTGATTATGAATCATTTAATACTTGCGAACCATGCCTCATGGGCAAGATGACTAAAACTCCGTTCTCTGGAACAATGGAGCGAGCCAATGACTTATTGGAAATAATACACCGATGTATGCGGTCCAATGAGTGTTGAGGCATGCGGCGGGAATCGTTATTTTCCGACCTACACAGATGATTTGAGCAGATATGGCTATATCTACTTAATGAAACACAAGTCTGAAACATCTGAAAAGTTCAAATAATTTCAGAGTGAAGTGGAGAATCATCGTAATAAGAAAATAAAGTTTCTACGATCTAATTGTGGAGGTGAATATTTGAGTTGCGAGTTTGACCTTCATTTAAAACAATATGGAATAGTTTCACAACTCATGCCACCTGGAACACCACAGCGTAATGGTGTGTCCGAACGTCGTAACCGTACTGTTTAGTAGATATGGTGTGATCTATGATGTCTTTTACCGATTTACTGAAGTAAATATGCCCTAGAGGCAATAATAAAGTTGTTATTTTATATTTCCTTATTCATGATAAATGTTTATTATTCATGCTAGAATTGTACTGACCGGAAACCTTAATACATGTGTGAATACATAGACAAAACACTGAGTCCCTAGTGAGCCTCTACTTGACTAGCTCGTTGATCAAAGATGGTTAAGGTTTCCTAACCATGGACATGAGTTGTCATTTGATAAGGGGGTCACATCATTAGGAAAATGATGTGATGGACAAGACCCATCCGTTAGCTTAATGATACGTCTCCAACGTATCTATAATTTATGAAGTATTCATGCCATGTTTACAATATTTTTATATGATTTTGATATGATTTGATTAGAACTAACCCGGACTGACGCTGTTTTCAGCAGAACTACCGTCGTGTTGTTTTTGTGCGGAAATAAACGTTCTCGGAATGCGATGAAAATCAACGGAGATTTTTTCTGGAAAATATGAAAAATACTGGAAAAAAAATCTACCGGAGGGGAGTCACGGGGGCCCCACGAGGGTGGGGGGCGCGCCCCCCTGCGTCGTGGACTCCCCGAAGGTCCCCCTGACGTGAAATCAACACCGACTTCTCCTATAAATACAGAAACCTTCGGGAAATAACCTAGATCGGAAGTTCCGCCGCCGCAAGCCTCTGTAGCCATGATAAATCAAGCTAGGCGCTCTCTGGTACCCTGCCGGAGGGGGCCATCATCACCGGAGGCTATGGAGGAGGATCCCGGAGGGGCCATCATCGCCATGAAGGCCAAGGACCAGAGGGAGAACCTCTCCCCATCTAGGGGGGAGGCCATGGAGAAGGAAGCACAAGGGGGAGAACCTCTCCTCCTCGCTCTCGGTGGCGCCGGAGTGCCATCGGGAGGGGAATCATCGCCGCGGTGATCGTCTTCATCAACATCACCATCATCATCACCATCCTCATCTATTTTATGTGGTCCACTCTCCAGCACCCCGATGTAATTCCTACTTGAACATGGTGCTTTATGCCACATATTATGATCCAATGATGTGTTGCCATCCTATGATGTTTTGAGTAGATATCCTTTGTCTTTGGGTTGATTGATGATCTAGATTGGTATGAGTTGTATGTTTTATTTTGGTGCTGTCCTATTGTGCCCTCCGTGTCGTGCAAGCGTGAGGGATTCCCGCTGTAGGGTGTTGCAATACGTTTATGATTCGCTTATAGTGGGTTGCTTGAGTGACAGAAGCATAAACCCGAGTAAGGGGGTTGTTGCGTATGGGATAAAGGGGACTTGATGTTTTAATGCTATGGTTGGGTTTTACCTTAATGATCTTTAGTAGTTGCGGATGCTTGCTAGAGTTCCAATCATAAGTGCATATGATCCAAGAAGAGAAAGTATGTTAGCTTATGCCTCTCCCTCATATGAAATTGCAATAGTGATTACCTGTCTTGTTAACAATTGCCTAGGACAATTCCGCACACCGATCCATCATTATTCCACACTCGCTATTTATAATATTTAGTAATATATTCTAACTTTATGATAACATCACCTACTCTTATATTTTAGCTCTCCAATACCATGCAAAGTTATCCTCTTCATACCCACAACGTAGTTTTATTTCTCGTTTCTAGTTGGAAGCAAACATCGGTGTACGTAGAGTCGTATCAGTGGCAGATAGGGCTTGAGAGAATATTGATCTTACCTTTAGCTCCTTGTGGGTTCGACACTCCATACTTATCACTTCCACCTTTGGAAATTGCTACGATGATTCCCTGCACTTGGGGATTATCAAGCTCTTTTCTGGCGTCGTTGCCGGGGAGCAATAGCGTGGGGTTGATATTTTCGTGTATGCTTGTTTGCTTTCTTCACTAAGTAGTTTTTGTTTTTCCTTTTTAGTTTATGTTTAGTTGTGGGTGAAACATACAAAAAAAATTAAAATAATGAAAATACAAAAAAAATTACTTGCCTCTCATGCCTAAAAAGTTTTTCAAAAAAAGAGAAGTGATTGGAAAGTTACGCATTGAAGAAGTGAGGGTCGACCTTGAGCACTTGTGTTCATGCTCACGGAAACAATGTATAATTTTTCATGGAAGTTTCTCTGTAAATAATTATACCCTTGTGTATATCCATTGTACTATAAAAATAATGTGCCAAGCTTTGGTTTTAGGATGATTAGATTGCTTGTTTACTATGTGCAGTACAAAAACAGAAACTTTGGCTGTAGCGCGTGATTTTACATTTTTTACTGGAAGGTCAAATGGATCTGAAACTTTTTGCACATTACTTCTGTACAAATGTTTTAATTTTTCAAATTTATTTCATAATTTTTGGGGTTACAGAAGTTTACTGAACTTCCAGATTACTACAGACTGTCCTGTTTTTGACAGATTCTGTTTTTCGCGTGTTGTTTGCTTATTTTGATGAATCTATGGCTAGTTTCGGGGGGTATGAACCATAGAGAAGTTGGAATACAGTAGGTTTAACACCAATATAAATAAATAATGAGTTAATTACAGTACCTTAAAGTGGTAGTTTGCTTTATTACACTAACGGATCTCACAAAGTTTTTGTTAAAGTTTTGTGTGGATGAAGTGTTCAAAGATAGAGGAGCTATCAATATGAGAAGAATAAAGAGAGGAAAGAGTTCAAGATTGGGGATTCCCAAGGCACCCCAAGTAAATATTTCAAAGGATACTCAAGCATCTAAGCTTGGGGATGCCCTGGTTGGCATCCCATCTTTCTTCTTCAACAAATATCGGTATACCTCGGCTTTTGTTTTGTTCACATGATTTGTGTCATTTGTGTTTTTGTTTTTCCTTTAAGAACCATGCTAGTATGATATAGCCCTTAATTGATTTATAGAATACTTCATGTGCTTCACTTATATCTTTTAAGTATGAACTTATAGAATTGCTCTGTGTGCTTCACTTAAATCTTTTGAGTATGGTTTTATAGAATGCTTCGTGTGCTTCACTTACATATTTTGAGCTTGGATATTGGTTAGTCTATATTAATTTTAAAATGATCCATGAACTTCACTTATATCTTTTGGAGTATGAATAATACTATCATCTAAAGCGGGTTTGGAAAAGTGTCAACTTTAGGAATTAGTGATCCCACTATTCCGAATGAGGAGAATTTTGCTTATGTCGAGAGTAGAAAAATTTCTATGCTTGTACATCATGAAATGAATGCTTTATGTGATGGTTATATTGTTGAATTCATTCATGATGCTACTGAAAATTATTATGAGGGGGGAATATATGCTTGTAGGAGTAGAATACTACCAAGTTACCTCTCTATGTGCTTAAAGTTTTGAAGTTATACTTGTTTTGCCTTCCTATGCTAGTTGATCCTTGTTCCTATGAATTATGTGCTCACAAAATCCCTAGGCATAGGAAGTGGGTTAGATTTAAATGTTCTAGTCATATTATTCATGATGCTCTCTTTATGTTTCAATTCTTATCTTTTAGCATCATTGAAATCATCATGCCTAGCTAGAAGGCATTACAGAAAAAGCGCTTGTTGGGAGACAACCCAATATATACCCTTACTGTTTTTGTGTGTTTACATGCTTAAGCTACTGTAGTAATCCTTTTATAGCTTTTGTTTCAATAAAGTGCCAAGTAAGACCTTTGGGAAGACTTGGGTGAAAGTTAATGTGATCTTGCTGTAAAAAACAGAAACTTTGCGCTCACGGGATTAGCTGCCATTTTTTACAGAAGAGTGATTTTGAGTTGATTATTTTTGCAGAAGATTAATAGACAAATTCCTCACGTCCACCAATTTATTTCATAATTCTTGTAGTAGCAGAAGTATGGTTGCTGTTCAGATCATTACAGACTGTTCTGTTTCTGACAGATTCTGTTTTCATTGCATTGTTTGCTTGTTTTCTAGTTAATATGGCTTATATTTCTCAATATAAATTGTAGAAATGATACGTTACAGTAGGCATTGTGTGAGAAAAATTATGAACCTTGTCTTTGACAGTACCAAAGTGAATGGTTTACTCTTTATCATACTAACCTATCTCACGAAGTTCCATTAAGTTTTGTGTGATTGAAGTTTTCAAGCTTTGGGTGAGATATCGATATGAGGAGAATAAGGAGTGGAAAGACCCTAAGCTTGGGGATGCCCAAGGTACCCCAAGGTAATATTCAAGGGAGACTCAAGCACCTAAGCTTGGGGATACCCCGGAAGGCATCCCCTCTTTCGTCTTCAAAACTATCGATATACCTTACTCGGAGCTATATATTTATTCGTCACATGATATGTGTTTTGCTTGGAGCGTGTTTTCAATTTTACTTGCTGTTTGAATAAAATCATTGGATCTGAAATATTGAATGAAAAAGAATCCTCCCACGGCTAGTTAATTATTTGACTACTCAGTGTTCTTCACTTATATCTTTCGGAGTAGTTTGTCATTTACTCACGTGCTTCACATATATCCTATGAGTAAATGGTTGAATGAATTGAATATCATAAATCTGAATTTATATATGTTTCATATGCTTATAGCATGGGGAGTAATGACTTCACAAAGAATAAGTATAGGTAGTAAACTTATTGAAAGTTAGCAAACGTAGAATTGGTCACTTGAACAATTCATGAAAGAATATTTAAGGAGGAGAGATTTCACACATATAAATATACTATCTTGGACATCTTTTGTAATTGTGAGCACTCATTAAAATATGACATGCTAAAAGGTTGAAGTTGGACAATGAAGACAACGTAATAGGTTATGTTTTCTCATATCCGAAATAAAGTATATTGTCATGGATCATCCAACATGCTGAGCTTGCCTTTCCCCTCATGCTAGCCAAATTCTTTGCACCAAGTAGAGATACTACTTGTGCTTCCGAATATCCCTTAAACTAGTTTTGCCATGAGAGTCCACCATACCTACCTCTGGATTGAGTAAGATCCTTCAAGTAAGTTGTCATCGGTGCATACAATAAAAATTGCTCTCTAAATATGTATGATCTATTAGTGCGAAGAAAATAAGCTTTATACGAACTTGTGATAGGGAAGAAATAAAAGCGACGGACTGCATAATAAAGGTCTCTATCACAAGAGGCAATATAAAGTGACGTTCTTTTGCATTAAGATTTTGTGCATCCAACCATAAAAGCGCATGACAACCTCTGCTTCCCTCTGTGAAGGGCCTACCTTTTACTTTTACCTTCTACCCTTATACAAGATTCATGGTGATTTTCACCTTTCCTTTTTACACTTTTTCCTTTGGCAACCACTTTGTGTTGGAGCGATCCGGATATATATATCCACTTGGATGTAGGTTATCATGAACTATTATTGTTGACTTTATCCTTGAGGTAAAAGGTTGGGAGGCGAATCTATAAGCCCCTATCTTTCTCTGTGTCCGATTAAAACTTTGAACCCATAAATATCACGTGAGTGTTGCAATTGTGAAAGATTAAATGATAGTTGAGTATGTGGAGTTTGCTGAATAAAAGCTCTGACATAGACCCTTCCTGAAAATAAGATGAATTGCAATTGTTTGATGACTAAGAATATAGTTCGTTAGCTTCAAGAAAGTTTATGATCTATACTTTAACATGTGAATAGCTTGTCACTTGATCATGAGAAGTTTTATGAGTTGAGCTACTGTTATGATATATAATCAAACTAGAAAAAGTGATTGGAATTATCATTGATCAAACTTATTCACTTGCTAGCATTCACACTTCATAAATTATTTCTTTTATCATTTACCTACTCGAGGACGAGCAGGAATTAAGCTTGGGGATGCTGATACGTCTCCAATGTATCTATAATTTATGAAGTATTCATGCCATGTTTACAATATTTCTATATGATTTTGGTATGATTTGATTAGAACTAACCCGGACTGACGCTGTTTTCAGCAGAACTATCGTGGTGTTGTTTTTGTGCAGAAATAAAAGTTCTTGGAATGCGATGAAAATAAACGGAGATTTTTCTGGAAAATACGAAAAATACTGGAACAAAAATCTACAGGAGGGGAGTCACGGGGGCCCCACGAGGTTGGGGGGGGGCGCCCCTGTCTTGTGGACTCCCGAAGGTCCCCCAGACGTGAAATCAACGCCAACTTCTCCTATAAATACAGAAACCTTCGGGAAATAACATAGATCGGAAGTTCCGCCACCGCAAGCCTCTGTAGCCATGAGAAATCAATCTAGGCCCTCTCTGGCACCCTGCCGGAGGGGGCCATCATCACCCGAGGCTATGGAGGAGGATCTCGGAGGGGCCATCATCGCCATGAAGGCCAAGGACCAGAGGGAGAACCTCTCCCCATCTAGGGGGGAGGCCATGGAGGAGGAAGCACAAGGGGGAGAACCTCTCCTCCTCTCTCTCGGTGGCGCCGGAGTGCCATCGGGAGGGGAATCATCGCCGCGGTGATCGTCTTCATCAACATCACCATCATCATCACCATCCTCATCTATTTTACGCGGTCCACTATCCCGCACACCGCTGTAATCCCTACTTGAACATGGTGCTTTATGCCACATATTATGATCCAATGATGTGTTGCCATCCTATGATGTTTTGAGTAGATATCCTTTGTCTTTGGGTTGATTGATGATCTAGATTGGTATGAGTTGTATGTTTTATTTTGGTGTTGTCCTATTGTGCCCTCCGTGTCGCGCAAGCGTGAGGGATTCCTGCTGTAGGGTGTTGCAATACGTTTTTGATTCGCTTATAGTGGGTTGCTTGAGTGACAGAAGCATAAACCCGAGTAAGGAGGTTGTTGCGTATGGGATAAAGGGGACTTGATGCTTTAATGCTATGGTTGGGTTTTACCTTAATGATCTTTAGTAGTTGCGGATGCTTGCTAGAGTTCCAATCATAAGTGCATATGATCCAAGAAGAGAAAGTATGTTAGCTTATGCCTCTCCCTCATATGAAATTGCAATAGTGATTACATGTCTTGTTAACAATTGCCTAGGACAATTCCGCACACCGATCCATCATTATTCCACACTCGCTATTTATAATATTTAGTAATATATTCTAACTTTATGATAACAGCACCTACTTTTATATTTTAGCTCTCTGATACCATGCAAAGTTATCCTTGTTGGGGAACGTAGTAATTTCAAAAAAATTCCTACGCACACGCAAGATCATGGTGATGCATAGCAACGAGAGGGGAGAGTGTTGTCCACGTATCCTCGTAGACCGACAGCGGAAGCGTTATCACAACGCGGTTGATGTAGTCGTACGTCTGCACGATCCAACCGATCAAGTACCGAACGCACGGCACCTCCGAGTTCTACACACGTTCAGCTCGATGACGTCCCTCGAACTCCGATCCAGCCGAGTGTTGAGGGAGAGTTTCGTCAGCACGACGGCGTGGTGACGATGATGATGTTCTACCGACGCAGGGCTTCTCCTAAACTCCGCAATGATATTATCGAGGTGTAATTTGGTGGAGGGGGGCACCGCACACGGCTAAAAGATCTCAAGGATCAATTGTTGTGTCTCTGGGGTGCCCCCCTGCCCCCGTATATAAAGGAGCAAGGGAGGAGGAGGCCGGCCCTAGGAGGGGGCGCACAAGTGTGGAGTCCTACTAGGACTCCCTAGTCCTAGTAGGATTCCACCTCCCATATGGAATAGGAAAAGAGGAAGGGAAAAAGAGAAGGAAGGAAGGGGGCGCCCCCCTTCCCTAGTCCAATTCGGACCAGACCAAGGGGAGGGGTGCGGCCACCCTTGAGGCCCTTTTTCTTCTTTCCCGTATGGCCCAATAAGGCCCAATACGTATTCCCGTAACTCTACGGTACTCCGAAAAATACCCGAATCACTCGGAACCTTTCCGAAGTCCGAATATAGTCGTCCAATATATCGATCTTTACGTCTCGACCATTTCGAGACTCCTCGTCATGTCCCCGATCTCATCCGGGACTCCGAACTCCTTCGGTACATCAACATACATAAACTCATAATAAAACTGTCATCGTAACTTTAAGCGTGCGGACTCTACGGGTTCGAGAACTATGTAGACATGACCGAGACACGTCTCCGGTCAATAACCAATAGCGGGACCTAGATGCCCATATTGGCTCCCACATATTCTACGAAGATCTTTATCGGTCAGACCGCATAACAACATACGTTGTTCCCTTTGTCATCAGTATGTTACTTGCCCGAGATTCGATCGTCGGTATCTCGATACCTAGTTCAATCTCGTTACCGGCAAGTCTCTTTACTCGTTCCGTAACACATCATCCCGCAACTAACTTATTAGTCACAATGCTTGCAAAGCTTATAGTGATGTGCATTACCGAGTGGGCCCAGAGATACCTCTCCGACAATCGGAGTGACAAATCCTAATCTCGAAATACGCCAACCCAACAAGTACCTTTGGAGACACCTGTAGAGCACCTTTATAATCACCCATTTATGTTGTGACGTTTGGTAGCACACAAAGTGTTCCTCCGGTAAACGGGAGTTGCATAATCTCATAGTCAGAGGAACATGTATAAGTCATGAAGAAAGCAATAGCAACATACTAAACGATCGGGTGCTAAGCTAACGGAATGGGTCAAGTCAATCACGTCATTCTCCTAATGAGGTGATCTCGTTAATCAAATGACAACTTATGTCTATGGCTAGGAAACATAACCATCTTTGATTAACGAGCTAGTCAAGTAGAGGCATACTAGTGACACTCTGTTTGTCTATGTATTCACACATGTATTATGTTTCCGGTTAATACAATTCTAGCATGAATAATAAACATTTATCATGATATAAGGAAATAAATAATAACTTTATTATTGCCTCTAGGGCATATTTCCTTCAGTCTCCCACTTGCACTAGAGTCAATAATCTAGTTCACATCGCCATGTGATTTAACATGAATAGTTCACATCACCATGTGATTAACACCCATGGTTCACATCGTCATGTGACCATCACCCAAAGGGTTTACTAGAGTCAGTAATCTAGTTCACATCGCTATGTGATTAACACCCAAAGAGTACTAAGGTGTGATCATGTTTTGCTTGTGAGATAATTTTAGTCAACGGGTCTGTCACATTCAGATCCGTAAGTATTTTGCAAATTTCTATGTCTACAATGCTCTGCATGGAGCTACTCTAGCTAATTGCTCCCACTTTCAATATGTATCTAGACCGAGACTTAGAGTCATCTAGATTAGTGTCAAAACTTGCATCGACGTAACCTTTTACGACGAGCCTTTTGTCACTTCCATAATCGAGAAACATATCCTTATTCCAGTAAGGATAATTTTGACCGCTGTCCAGTGATCTACTCCTAGATCACTATTGTACTCCCTTGCCAAAATCAGTGTAGGGTATACAATAGATCTGGTACACAGCATGGCATACTTTATAGAACCTATGGCCAAGGCATAGGGAATGACTTTCATTCTCTTTCTATCTTTTGCCGTGGTCGGGCTTTGAGTCTTTACTCAATTTCACACCTTGTAACACAGGCAAGAACTCTTTTCTTTGACTGTTCTATTTTGAACTACTTCAAAATCTTGTTAAGGTATGTACTCATTGAAAAACTTATCAAGCGTCTTCATCTATCTCTATAGATCTTGATGCTCAATATGTAAGCAGCTTCACCGAGGTCTATCTTTGAAAAACTCCTTTCAAACACTCCTTTATGCTTTGCAGAATAATTCTACATTATTTCCGATCAACAATATGTCATTCACATATACTTATCAGAAATGCTGTAGTGCTCCCACTCACTTTCTTGTAAATACAGGCTTCACCGCAAGTCTGTATACAACTATATGCTTTGATCAACTTATCAAAGCGTATATTCCAACTCCGAGATGCTTCCACCAGTCCATTGATGGATCGCTGGAGCTTGCATATTTTGTTAGCACCTTTAGGATTGACAAAACCTTCTGGTTGTATCATATACAACTCTTCTTTAATAAATCCATCAAGGAATGCAGTTTGGTTTATCCCTTTGCCAGATTTCATAAAATGCGGCAATTGCTAACATGATTCGGACAGACTTAAGCATAGATATGAGTGAGAAACTCTCATCGTAGTCAACATCTTGAACTTGTCGAAAACCTTTTTGCAACAATTCTAGCTTTGTAGATAGTGATACTACTCTCAGCGTCCGTCTTCCTCTTGACAATCCATTTATTCTCAATTGCTTGCCGATCATCGGGAAAGTCAACCAAAGTACACACTTTGTTCTCATACATGGATCTCATCTCAGATTTCATGGCCTCAAGCCATTTTGCGGAATCTGGGCTCACCATCGCTTCTTCATAGTTCGTAGGTTCGTCATGGTCTAGTAACATAACCTCCAGAACAGGATTACCGTACCACTCTGGTGCGGATCTTACTCTGGTTTACCTACGAGGTTTGGTAGTAACTTGATCTGAAGTTACATGATCATCATCATTAACTTCCTCACTAATTGGTGTAGAAGTCACAGCAATAGATTTCTATGATCCAATAAGGGAGCAGGTACAGTTACCTCATCAAGTTCTACTTTCCTCCCACTCACATCTTTCGAGAGAAACTCCTTCTCTAGAAAGGATCCATACTTAGCAACGAATGTCTTGCCTTCGGATCTGTGATAGAAGGTGTACCCAACTGTCTCCTTTGGGTATCCTATGAAGACACATTTCTCTGATTTGGGTTTGAGCTTATCAGGATGAAATTTTTTCACATAAGCATCGCAACCCCAAAATTTTAAGAAACGACAACTTTGGTTTCTTGCCAAACCACAGTTCATAAGGCGTCGTCTCAACGGATTTTGATGGTGCCCTATTTAACGTGAATGTAGCTGTCTCTAATGCATAACCCAAAACGATAGTGGTAAATTGGTAAGAGACATCATAGATTGCACTATATCCAATAAAGTACGGTTATGACGTTCGGACACACCATTACACTGTGGTGTTCCCGGTGGCGTGAGTAGTGAAACTATTTCACATTGTTTTAACTGAAGGCCAAACTCGTAACTCAAATATTTTACCTCTGCGATCATATCGTAGAAACTTTTATTTTCTTGTTACGATGATTCTCCACTTTACTCTGAAATTCTTTGAACTTTTCAAATGTTTCAGACTTAGTGTTTCATCAAGTAGATATACCCATATCTGCTCAAATCATCTGTGAAGGTCAGAAAATAATGATACCTGCTACGAGCCTCAATATTCATCGGACCACATACATCTGTATGTATGATTTCCAACAAATCTGTTGCTCTCTCCATAGTTCCGGAGAACGGCGTTTTAGTCATCTTGCCCATGAGGCACGGTTCGCAAGCATCAAGTGATTCATAATCAAGTGATTCCAAAATCCCATCAGTATGGAGTTTCTTCATGCGCTTTACACCAATATGACCTAAACGGCAGTACCACAAATAAGTTGCACTATCATTATTAACTTTGCATCTTTTGGCTTCAATATTATGAATATGTGTATCACTACGATCGAGATCCAACAAACCATTTTCGTTGGTGTGTATGACCATAAAGGTTTTATTCATGTAAACAGAACAACAATTGTTCTCTAACTTAAATGAATAACCGTATTGCAATAAACATGATCAGATCATATTCATGCTCAACGCAAACACCAAATAACACTTATTTAGTTTCAACACTAATCCCGAAAGTACAGGGAGTGTGCGATGATGATCATATTAATCTTGGAACTACTTCCAACACAAATCGTCACCTCGCCTTTTACTAGTCTCTGTTTATTCTGCAACTCCCGTTTTCGAGTTACTACTCTTTAGCAACTGAACCAGTATCAATTACCGAGGGGTTGCTATAAACACTAGTAAAGTACACATCAATAATCTGTATATCAAATATACCTTTGTTCACTTTTACTAGTCTCTGTTTATTCTGCAACTCCCGTTTCGAGTTACTACTCTTAGCAACTGAACCAGTATCAATTACCGAGGGATTGCTATAAACACTAGTAAAGTACACATCAATAATCTGTATATCAAATATACCTTTGTTCACTTTGCCATCCTTCTTATCCACAAAATAGTTGGGGTAGTTCCGCTTCCAGTGACCAGTCCCTTTGCAGTAGAAGCACTTAGTCTCAGGCTTAGGACCAGACTTAGGCTTCTTCACTTGAGCAGCAACTTGCTTGCCGTTCTTTTTGAAGTTCCCCTTTTTCCCTTTGCCCTTTTCTTGAAACTAGCGGTCTCGTCAACCATCAACACTTGAAGTGGTCTCGTCAACCATCAACACTTGATGTTTTTCTTGATTTCTACCTTCGTCGATTTCAGCATCACGAAGAGCTCGGGAATTACTTTCGTCATCCCTTGCATACCATAGTTCATCACGAAGTTCTACTAACTTGGTGATGGTGACTAGAGAATTCTGTCAATCACTATTTTATCTGGAAGATAAACTCCCACTTGATTCAAGCGATTGTAGTACCCAGACAATGTGAGCACATGCTCACTAGTTGAGCGATTCTCCTCCATCTTTTTGCTATAGAACTTGTTGGAGATTTCATGTCTCCCAACTCGGGTATTTGCTTGAAATATTAACTTCAACTCCTGGAACATCTCATATGGTCCATGACGTTCAAAACGTCTTTGAAGTCCCGATTCTAAGCCGTTAAGCATGGTGCACTAAACTATCAAGTAGTCATCATATTAAGCTAGCCAAACGTTCATAACGTCTGCATCTGCTCCTGCAATAGGTCTGTCACCTAGCGGTGCATCAAGGCATAACTTTTCTGTGCAGCAATGAGGATAATCCTCAGATCACGGATCCAATCCGCATCTTTGCTACAAACATCTTTCAACATAATTTTTCTCTAGGAACAAAAAATAAACACAGGGAAGCAACAACGCGAGCTATTGATCTACAACATAATTTGCAAAATACTATCAGGACTAAGTTCATGATAAATTTAAGTTCAATTAATCATATTACTTAAGAACTCCCACTTAGATAGACATCTCTCTAATCATCTAAGTGATTACGTGATCCAAAGCAACTAAACCATGTCCGATTAACACGTGAGATGGAGTAGTTTCAATGGTGAACATCACTATGTTGATCATATCTACTATATGATTCACGCTCGACCTTTCGGTCTCTGTGTTCCGAGGCCATATCTGTATATGCTAGGCTCGTCAAGTTTAACCTGAGTATTCCGCGTGTGCAACTGTTTTGCACCCGTTGTATTTGAACGTAGAGCCTATCACACCCGATTAACACGTGGTGTCTCAGCACGAAGAACTTTTGCAATGGTGCATACTTGGGGAGAACACTTTTATCTTGAAATTTTAGTGAGAGATCATCTTATAAAGCTACCGTCAATCAAAGCAAGATAAGATGCATAAAGGATTAACATCACATGCAATCAATATAAGTGATATGATATGGCCATCATCATCTTGTGCTTGTGATCTCCATCTCCGAAGCACCGTGCTTGTGATCTCCATCTCCGAAGCACCGTGCTTGTGATCTCCATCTCCGAAGCACCGTCATGATCACCATCGTCACCGGCGCGACACCTTGATCTCCATCGTAGCATCGTTGTCGTCTCGCCAACTTATTGCTTTTACGACTATCGCTACCGCTTAGTGATAAAGTAAAACTATTACATGGCGATTGCATCTCATACAATAAAGCGACAACCATATGGCTCCTGCCAGTTGCCGATAACTCGGTTACAAAACATGATCATCTCATACAACACATTATATCACATCATGTCTTGACCATATCACATCACAACATGCCCTGCAAAAACAAGTTAGACGTCCTCTACTTTGTTGTTGCAAGTTTTACGTGGCTGCTACGGGCTTAGCAAGAACCGTTCTTACCTACGCATCAAAACCACAACGATAGTTTGTCAAGTTGGTGCTGTTTTAACCTTCGCAAGGACCGGGCGTAGCCACACTCGGTTCAACTAAAGTGAGAGAGACAGACACCCGCCAGTCACCTTTAAGCAACGAGTGCTCCGAACGGTGAAACCAGTCTCGCGTAAGCGTACGCGTAATGTCGGTCCGGGCCGCTTCATCTCACAATACCGCTGAACCAAAGTATGACATGCTGGTAAGCAGTATGACTTATATCGCCCACAACTCACTTGTGTTCTACTCGTGCATAATATCAACGCATAAAACCAGGCTCGGATGCCACTGTTGGGGAACGTAGTAATTTCAAAAAATTCCTACGCACACGCAAGATCATGGTGATGCATAGCAACGAGAGGGGAGAGTGTTGTCCACGTACCCTCGTAGACCGACAGCGGAAGCGTTATCACAATGCGGTTGATGTAGTCGTACGTCTTCACGATCCGACCGATCAAGTACCGAACGCACAGCACCTCCGAGTTCTACACACGTTCAACTCGATGACGTCCCTCGAACTCCGATCCAGCCGAGTGTTGAGGGAGAGTTTCGTCAGCACGACGGCGTGGTGACGATGATGATGTTCTACCGACGCAGGGCTTCTCCTAAGCTCCGCAATGATATTATCGAGGTGTAAATTGGTGGAGGGGGGCACCGCACACGGCTAAAAGATCTCAAGGATCAATTGTTGTGTCTCTGGGGTGCCCCCCTGCCCCCGTATATAAAGGAGCAAGGGAGGAGGAGGCCGGCCCTAGGAGGGGGCGCACCAAGTGTGGAGTCCTACTAGGACTCCCTAGTCCTAGTAGGATTCCACCTCCCATATGGAATAGGAAAAGAGGAAGGGAAAAAGAGAAGGAAGGAAGGGGGCGCCCCCCTTCCCTAGTCCAATTCGGACCAGACCAAGGGGAGGGGTGCGGCCACCCTTGAGGCCCTTTTTCTTCTTTCCCGTATGGCCCAATAAGGCCCAATACGTATTCCAGTAACTCTCCGGTACTCCGAAAAATACCCGAATCACTCGGAACCTTTCCGAAGTCCGAATATAGTCGTCCAATATATCGATCTTTACGTCTCGACCATTTCGAGACCCTCGTCATGTCCCCGATCTCATCCGGGACTCCGAACTCCTTCGGTACATCAACATACATAAACTCATAATAAAACTGTCATCGTAACTTTAAGCGTGCGGACCCTACGGGTTCGAGAACTATGTAGACATGACCGAGACACGTCTCCGGTCAATAACCAATAGCGGGACCTAGATGCCCATATTGGCTCCCACATATTCTACGAAGATCTTTATCGGTCAGACCGCATAACAACATACGTTGTTCCCTTTGTCATCAGTATGTTACTTGCCCGAGATTCGATCGTCGGTATCTCGATACCTAGTTCAATCTCGTTACCGGCAAGTCTCTTTACTCGTTCCGTAACACATCATCCCGCAACTAACTTATTAGTCACAATGCTTGCAAGGCTTATAGTGATGTGCATTACCGAGTGGGCCCAGAGATACCTCTCCGACAATCGGAGTGACAAATCCTAATCTCGAAATACGCCAACCCAACAAGTACCTTTGGAGACACCTGTAGAGCACCTTTATAATCACCCATTTATGTTGTGATGTTTGGTAGCACACAAAGTGTTCCTCCAGTAAACGGGAGTTGCATAATCTCATAGTCAGAGGAACATGTATAAGTCATGAAGAAAGCAATTGCAACATACTAAACGATCGGGTGCTAAGCTAACGGAATGGGTCAAGTCAATCATGTCATTCTCCTAATGAGGTGATCTCGTTAATCAAATGAAAACTTATGTCTATGGCTAGGAAACATAACCATGTTTGATTAACGAGCTAGTCAAGTATAGGCATACTAGTGACACTCTGTTTGTCTATGTATTCACACATGTATTATGTTTCCGGTTAATACAATTCTAGCATGAATAATAAACATTTATCATGATATAAGGAAATAAATAATAACTTTATTATTGCCTCTAGGGCATATTTCCTTCAATCCTCTTCACTACAAAAAAAGACACTTCCGTGATGATACGGGTTTGTCACAGTACGTCACGTTTTTTGTCATGCATGTGCATCCATGACAAATTCATGACAGAATCAAGATAGTCATATATGTGCTGTCGTAGAAGTGTTCCATGACATTACCAAAATTATCATCAGGGAAGTGTCCACTTCCATGACGATAAATCGCGCGTCATAGAAGTGCTTTCGTCAAGGGTGACCGATACATGGCATCCACCGTAACGGAACGCCGTTAAGCTATCGGGTCCGATTTTGGATCCGATAACCCGTTAACAGCCCTGACCAATGGGGATTTTCCACGTGTAAAATCATCACTGGCTGGAGGAAACACGTGTCAGCTCACCGCTGGGACAGACGTCATCCACTCATTGGACCCAAAGCGCCTATGATACGTCGACACGTGGCACGGCCCAACAGAGGCCCATTCCTGTGAAAAGGCCAGCCCGTTTGACTTGGTCAAAAGGTGGTGGGCCGGCCCACGGCAAGCCTGTTAACAACCTGTTCGCATATAGCCCATTTACAGCCCGCTAACCCAAGGCCCGTTTACGGCCTATCCGAATTAGGCCCAGTAGCGTCATCTGGGCCGTCCAATATAATTCCAGCCCATTTTAACTTCCGGCCCATGTATGGCCCATGACGTCTTTTGGCCCATATGAGGCCCTTAGTAACCCTCGGCCCATTAACGGCCCGTGGTAAAATTTGCCCGTAATGAACAGTGTATCACTTTTAACGGCCCATTATTCCGTTGGGCCGTTTCCAGCCCATGTTATCTTTAGGCCTTCTTAGGGCCCATTTATTCTTGGGCTCATTTCCAGCATTCGTTTACTTTCGGCCCGTTACTGTCATTTTCAGCTTGTGGGCCAAATACAGCCCGTGGTTACAGTTGGCCCGTTTGTGGCCCGTTAATACGTTGGGCCGGTTTCATAGCGTCATCAAATACGGTCTATTAACGACGGCCCATTATGGTCGGCCCATGAACGGACAATTTCAACTCTAGCCCATTTACGGCCATAATGTGGTCTGTTATTGGTCCATGTTTGGCCAACCGATCATACGGCCTGTAGAAGGCCCATTGATGATACGGCCCGTAGAAGGCCCATTGTGTCTACGCCCGGTAGAAGGCCCATTGTGTCTACGACGCTTAGAAGGCCCATTGTTTCTACGGCCCGTAGGAGGCCTACAGTAAATATGTAGCCCATTGTTAATGTGGCCTAGTTTAAAAAAATAGGTTATTCCAGCCACTAGCAAACCGCGGAAAAAGAACTGCACTGACTACAAGAAAACAAATAAACAAGACAATGGAAATAAATAAGCAAGTAACTTACGCTAGGCTATCACGGCTATTACACATATTACATCCACTGGGCATCAAAGTTCGCCACCAGTGCAAATATAGGGAACAAAGCAGCATATAAACGCCACAGCAAAACAAGTCCAGAACTGAAACCACTTCATAAGAGCTCAAGAAACAATATCCTGGGTACCCATAATGCTGGCAAGATGCTTAGCAAGCTTATTAACTTTTTCTTGTTTGGCGTTTAAATCCTCCAGCACTTGCTGTTCACCAGAAAGTATGCATCTGAATTCTGCAGGGACTTCCTCAGTCCTTCGGCTTCCTGTCACATAACATCTGATCGATGTCTTTCAACTTGAAGTTGAGACTCAAGAAGCCGAACTGATTCAGGCAGCGAGTACGAAGAGCTGGTGCCAGCAGTAGTAGCCAGTAACTCGAACACTACATCAAGACAGAACTTTGGGGTTGTCTCAGTGTCTTCAATATAGTTTTTATCAGCTTTCTTGGAGAATAACAGGGATGTCTCACTATCTTGAACCTGATCTGTATTACTTCCTTTACCATTGCATAACGGGGTACTCTTCTCCAATATTTTATCTGCTTTCTAAAGGAGAAACAAACAAACACATCACATGTTTACAATGTAGTATATGAAACTCAATTTGGTAAACCAGTTCAGTAGTAAGGTGGACAGGATAACAGCATGAAACAAACATATATCTATGTAGTATGGTCACTGTATGGTCTATATCATTCTAGTTTATGTTGCCAAATCAAGATAGATACAATTCAAATCATATCTATTTAAGACAACGCAGCATAGACAGAATATAAGTGTGGGAAACTACACAGCAATAACAACACTTGTAATGTGCATGGCATGAGAACATAACTGTTTATTCAATTGAAACTGAAATCAACATAGAGCAAGTTACAACAGCAAACATGTTAAAGAAACAGGTTTAAAACATACCTGTTGCACCATTGGAGTTTCAATTGCATCCTTCAAATTTGAAATTAGTTGGTATGAGTAAATACAGTGATGCAAGAGCAAAGTAGTATGAACCATAGCTACGGAACCTGACATGAGAACAATTCTTCTTCTGCTTTAAGCATTGACTTGGGGTTCGGAGTGGTGGTCCTCGTGCTTTGGGCACTGCAGTTGCCTTACTAACTGCTCGTGTTTGGGTGCTCTGTGGCGGAGACGGTGCTGTGTCAACGGGAACTGGGTTACTATCTGCTGGGGTTGGGGTTAGAATGGGTGTAGCTGGTTCTCTGTCCAACTGGGTAGGGGTACAATCTGCGTGAGTCTGGGTTATGTGTGGTGGGGCTGGTTCTTGGGCAAGTACAACCGTGGTTCTATCTCCATCGACAGGTAGCACGATCTTTTCTGAAGACCGTGTTTTTACTCCCACAGATATTGCCATCACCCCCTCCAATTGAAATGGCTGATAAACAAGAAAAGTAATTGAATGTACAGACATTGTAAGATAGACAGATGCAATGGATAGTAGGGAAGAAAACAGGGCATGAAATAATTCACATTTATGTTGTCTAACCAAACAGAATAGCAGGACATAATTTCAAATATATGATGGCTACTTAAACAGGATAGCATGACACAATTTCACATGTATGATGGCTAACTAAACAAGATAGAATGACATACTTCAAAATATGATGACTATGTAAACAGGATGACATGATATAACTATACGATGTGTCTATTAAAGTGGTTGGCATGCCATAAATCACAAACATGTCATCGATGGAAACATGAAGGCATGATATAATTCACGGATAGAATGACACAATTCAAAATATGATGACTATGTGAACAGGATGAGATGATATAACTATATTATGTCGTAAAAAATGGGTTGGCATGCCATAATTCAGATACATGCTGTCTATGTAAACATCATGGCATGATATAATTCAAATATATGATTTATATACTAAGGAAGTGAGCAGAGGGCAATCACATATATGATGTGTCATCTAAGGAGATGGCATTCAACATCGTGTATATGATGTAAAAACTAAGCATTGCAATACAACATATGCATGATATGAGTAATATAACCCTGCCAAGTTTGAGCATGCACCTCAGGGGGATAATAGGACTGGTCATCTGCCTCTGAATCATCTGTAACCAGCAACATATCTGCTTCACCAGGTAGCATTGTCTGCTCTGAAGACCTTGTTTTCACTCCAAATTTCTCCATCACCAATTCAAATGGCTGATGCACAGGAAGAGCAGTTGAATATACAAACATTGTTGACAAAAGCAATGAGATATACAAAAAAAGGACGACATGATATAATTCACATATATGACGCTTGGCTAAACAGCATGGCATTGCATAATTCACATATATAATGCCTTGCAACAAGATAGCATTGCATAATTCACATATATAATGTCTTGCAAAAAGATGGCATTGCATAATTCACATATATGGTAATTAGACACTAAACAGGTGGCATTCACACAAATCATGTCTAAACTAAGCAAATGACATAGCAATGCAAGATACCATACGCACGATATGAGCAACATACCCCTGCCAAGTTAGAGCATGCACCTCGGGGGGGGATAGGACTGGTCATCTGTCTCTGAATCCTCCTCTAAGGAGCTATCCGTAACTAGCAAGATATGCGCTTCGTCAGATAGCATAGTCTGCTCCGAAGACCTTGTTTTCACTCCAGAATTTTCCATCATCGTGTCAAATGGCGGATGCACATGAAGAGTAGTTGAATGTACTAACATTGTTGACAAATGTAATACGTAACGGAAAAAAGGATGGCCTGATATAATTCACATATAAGATGACTGGCTAAGCAGGATGGCATTGCAAAATTCACATATATGATGCCTGGCTAAACAAGATGGCATTGCATAATTCACATAAACGATGAATAAACTAAACAGATGGCATTCACACAAAGCATGTCTAAACTAAGCAGTTGACATATTTGATGTATAAAGTAAGCAATGCAAGGCACCATATGCATGATATAACCAACATCAGCATGCCAAGTTAGAGCGAAGACCTCATGGGGTAAATAGGAGTGGTCTTCTGGTTCTGAATCCCCCTCAGAACAGTTATCTTCCTCTTGATTACGATCCGAAATGGGTGGAGGGGGGCTGCCTTTGCGCCCACCATGGAGCGATGTCTGCATGAAATTTTATTGCCACGCAAGGCTCGTCTCTTTTGCTCTACATGTTCAGTTCCATTGTGTACAGTAACTGACATGCATAGGAATAAAACATAGTGATATTATGTAAGGAGTGCATGCACAAATCCAGAGTGATGGTAGCAAACTGTGGATAGACCCAAAACCAATGATAGCAGGCAGATAATAGCTTTAGTTAAAAAATACAGATAATGGCTCCTTTAATGTTTGTTTGCACCCAACATGAAACTCATAGTAGACACCCGAGATTAACCAGATAGTAGATAGATAGTACTGATTGCTGCCCCAATATGTACCCCACAACCATTCAAAAACTCAAGTTTCAGCATAAGTTTGGACCTGAGTCGGAGTCTAATAGGTGAACACGGCGATAAAGTAGCATGTCATCATATTAAGCGATGCATAACGTAAGCAGACACGGAAGAGTGCGACCTCTCTTGCGGACCTGTGTAGTCCTCAAGGTCATCTGCTCAGTTGATGATGGTAATGCAGTTGTCGTGGCTGCCGGCGGCGGGGAAGAAGATCTGAGGCGGCGAAAGGCAGTCTGGAGAGCGGATCCCTGCTGTGGTGAACCCTTCCGTCGTTGGAGCAGCTGAGCTGGGGTGGAACACAGCACCGCAGGAGCAGGACAAACCACACAAGGTTTTCTTTGACACATATCTGTAACAGAAGTAATTGTGTAAGGGCTTGTTTGAATTTGAGGATTCTAACAATGCAGGGATAGGAAATAGACAGCAATAGGATAGGAATGCATGTGCAAAACAGAGAATTTAAAAACACAGGATTTCTGCCAATCTGGGTGTTTGGTTCACAAGAATTGGAAGATCACAGGATGCAAAGAAGTATGGTGAGATTAAGTCAAACCACAAGAAGTGTACAACCTCTTTGGCGAAGCCATGTCGATCTCAGCGTGATTGGGTTGGCCGGTGAGGATGCTCCGGCTGACTTGGCTGTCGGAGTAGGGGAAGAAGATCTTAGGCGCCTGGAGATGGAGCCCGAGGTACTGCTCCGCTGTGATGGAGGGTTTCAACGTTGGAGCAGCTCCGGTGAGTTGTACGATGCCGAGGCTGAAGCAGGACAAGAGAGACAACGTTAACCTGAGTGGAATTCTAATAGCATCTCCAATAGATGACATAAAATACATAACCACAAAGTGCTAGATGTATACATCAGCCACTCATCTCTGAACTTAACTGTCGAAACTGAATTTAACTGTCGAAACGGAACTTAACTGTCGAAACTGAATTTTGCTGTCGAAACTAAATTTTACTGTCGAAACTGAACGCACTAGAGGTGAGGCTACACGTCAGTCGATTGACTTTTTCATCTCTAGTCAGTCGATTTTGCAGCCGTTGGATACGAAATCAAGGGCCTGCAGTTCATCTTCAACCTCCACCCCCTGAGCCGCCAGCCACCACCGGCCAAACAGCCGCCCCGCCCGCCCCGAAAACACTCCCCAGCGTCGGTCCGCCACCGCCCCGGCCATCCCTCTAGGCCCCCCCGTGCCGAGCTTTTTCTCTGACGATCCCCACGCCACCGCCCCATCACCGCTGGCGACCACCGCCCCCACCCCGAACCCTAAGATAGATAGTGGGGTACTTCTCCGACGAGCCCCCCTCCCCGCTGCGGCTTGTTCTTCCTTAACTCCGGCGAGCCCCCCCCCCCCACCCCCTGAAAATCGACTGACCCAAAAGTCGATTCAGTCGACTGAAGTGTAGCTAAATCGGAGCAGCATCGCAAGCAAGAGCAAGAGCGAGAGCAGCAGCGCGAGCAAGAGCAAGAGCAAGAGCAGACCAGGCAGGGGACCGAGAGCAAGAGCAGAGCAGCAGCGCGAGCGAGAGCTAAAGCAGCAGCAGCTCCTACTGATGTGGACGTCGCCGACGAGGGAGCGAAACCGTGGAGGAAGTGGCCGGCGACGCTGCAGTGGATGGAGTCGCGCCGTGTCGGCTCGGGACCGAGCGCCGGCAGCACCGTGAGATCGAATAAAGAAGAAAATGCAGCGATTAGTGTACAACCTCTTTGGTGGCGCCGATTAGGCCGCAGCTTCATCCGAGGAAATGGTGATGCTGATGCTCTTCCGTTGGTGTAGGTGAAGACGGCGGTGTGGGAATGGAGGTGGCGCGAAAGACGAGGGGAACATCGGGGCAGCTCCTCGGAGGTGGAGGACGGGGTGGCTGAACCGACAGGACTACCAGATCGACGACGGATCCTCATCCGGTACGGTGGATGAGGGACGTCGAGGTGTTGCTGTGGACGACGTCATCGGGGAAGAGGCTCCGGTTGGGTGGCGGACGGAGGAGGGTGTGGGGCTTCGCGGGTTTTCCCAGCCTCGGTGTACCAATGGGTGGGTAGATGGGATGGGAGTGGGGAACCGTGGCTTAGGGACGCGCTTGTCCAAAATGTGGGGTAAGTTAGAAAGTACCCCCGCCGATTTGAGGCGGTTCTTTCAGTTCAGGGGTATTCTACCTCTTGAGCACTGCGTTTGGTTTTCCCTTGAAGAGGAAAGGGCGATGCAGTAAAGCAGCGTAAGTATTTCCCTCAGTTTTTGAGAACCAAGGTATCAATCCAGTAGGAGGCCACGCACGAGTCCCTCGCACCTACACAAACAAATAAATCCTCGCAACCAACGCGATAAGGGGTTGTCAATCCCTACACGGTCACTTACGAGAGTGAGATCTGATAGATATGATAGGATAATATTTTTGGTATTTTTATGATAAAGATGCAAAGTAAAGAAAGTAAAATAAAAACGGCGCAAGAAATAACTTGTTGACAGAAGATTAATATGATGGAAAATAGACCCGGGGGCCATAGGTTTCACTAGTGGCTTCTCTCAAGAGCATAAGTATTTACGGTGGGTGAACAAATTACTGTTGAGCAATTGACAGAATTGAGCATAGTTATGAGAATATCTAGGTATGATCATGTATATAGGCATCACGTCCGAGACAAGTAGACCGACTCCTGCCTGCATCTACTACTATTACTCCACACATCGACCGCTATCCAGCATGCATCTAGAGTATTAAGTTCATAAGAACAGAGTAACGCTTTAAGCAAGATGACATGATGTAGAGGGACAAACTCATGCAATATGATATAAACCCCATCTTGTTATCCTCGATGGCAACAATACAATACGTGCCTTGCTGCCCCTACTGTCACTGGGAAAGGACACCGCAAGATTGAACCCAAAACTAAGCACTTCTCCCATTGCAAGAAAGATCAATCTAGTAGGCCAAACCAAACTGATAATTCGAAGAGACTTGCAAAGATAACCAATCATACATAAAAGAATTCATAAGATTCAAACATTGTTCATAGATAAACTTGATCATAAACCCATAATTCATCGGTCTCAACAAACACACCGCAAAAGAAGATTACTTTGAATAGATCTCCACAAGAGAGGGGGAGAACATTGTATTGAGATCCAAAAAGAGAGAAGAAGCCATCTAGCTAATAACTATGGACCCGAAGGTCTGAGGTAAACTACTCACACTTCATCGGAGAGGCTATGGTGTTGATGTAGAAGCCCTCCATGATCGATGCCCCCTCCGGCGGAGCTCCGGAACAGGCCCCAAGATGGGATCTCACGGGTACAGAAGGTTGCGGCGGTGGAATTAGGTTTTTGGCTCCGTATCTGGTAGTTTGGGGGTACGTAGGTATATATAGGAGGAAGAAGTACGTCGGTTGAGCAACGTGGGGCCCATGAGGGTGGAGGGCGCGCCTAGGGGGGGTAGGCGCGCCCCCCTACCTCGTGGCTTCCTGGTTGATGCCTTGACGTAGGGTCCAAGTCCTCTGGATCACGTTCATTCCGAAAATCACGTTCCCGAAGATTTCATTCTGTTTGGACTCCATTTGATATTCTTTTTCTGCGAAACTCTGAAATAGGCAAAAAGCAGCAATCCTGGGCTGGGCCTCCGGTTAATAGGTTAGTCCTAAAAATAATATAAAAGTGTATAATAAAGCCCAATAATGTCCAAAACAGAATATAGTATAGCATGGAACAATTAAAAATTATAGATACGTTGGAGATGTATCAAGCATCCCCAAGCTTAATTCCTGCTCGTCCTCGAGTAGGTAAATGATAAAAACAGAATTTTTGATGTGGAATGCTACTAGGCAAAATTTCAATGTAATTCTTCTTAATTGTGGTATGAATATTCAGATCCGAAAGATTCAAGATAAAAGTTCAATATTGACATAAAAATAATAATACTTCAAGCATACTAGCTAAGCAATTATGTCCTCTCAAAATAACATGGCCAAAGAAAGTTCATCCCTACAAAATCGTATAGTTTAGTCATGCTCCATTTTCGTCACACAAGAATGCTCTCATCATGCACAACCCCGATGACAAGCCAAGAAATTGTTTCATACTTTAGTAATCTCAGAATTTTTTAACCTTCACGCAATACATGAGCGTGAGGCATGGATATAGCACTATGGGTGGAATAGTATATAATGATGGGGGTTATGTGGAGAAGACAAAAAAGGAGAAAGTCTCACATCAACGAGGCTAATCACTGAGCTATGGAGATCCCATCGATTGATGTTAATGCAAGGAGTAGGGATTGCCATGCAACGGATGCACTAGAGCTATAAATATATGAAAGCTCAACAAAAGAAACTAAGTGGGTGTGCATCCAACTTGCTAGCTCACGAAGACCTAGGGCACTTGAGGAGGCCCATTGTTGGAATATACAAGCCAAGTTCCATAATGAAAAATTCCCACGAGTATATGAAAGTGACAAAACAAGAGACTCTCTATCATGAAGATCATGGTGCTACTTTGAAGCACAAGTGTGGTAAAAGGATAGTAACATTGTCCCTTCTCTCTTTTTCTCTCATTTTTTGGGCCTTCTTCTTTTTATGGCCTTTCTCTTTTTTACCTCACGTGGGACAATGCTCTATGAAATGATGATCATCACACTTCTATTTATTTACAACTCAATGATTACAACTCGAAACTAGAACAAAGTATGACTCTATATGAATGCCTCCAGCGGTGTACCGGGATATGCAATGAACCAAGAGTGACATGTATGAAAGAATTATGGATGGTGGCTTTGCCACAAATACTATGTCAACTACATGATCATGCAAAGCAATATGACAATGATGAACGTGTCATAATAAGCGGAACGGTGGAAAGTTGCATGGCAATATATCTCGGAATGGCTATGGAAATGCCATAATAGGTAGGTATGGTGGCTGTTTTGAGGAAGATATAAGGATGTTTATGTGTGAAAGAGCATATCATATCACGGGGTTTGGATGCACCGGCAAAGTTTGCACCAACTCTCAATGTGAGAAAGGGCAATGCACGGTACCGAAGAGGCTAGCAATGATGGAAGGGTGAGAGTGCGTATAATCCATGGACTCAACATTAGTCATAAAGAACTCACATACTTATTGCAAAAATCTACAAGTCATCAAAAACCAAGCACTAAGCGCATGCTCCTAGGGGGATAGATTGGTAGGAAAAGACCATCGCTCGTCCCCGACCGCCACTCATAAGGAGGACAATCAAAGAACACCTCATGTTTCAAATTTGTTACATGACATTTACCATACGTGCATGCTACGGGACTTGCAAACTTCAACATAAGTATTTCTCAAATTCACAACTACTCAACTAGCACAACTTTAATATAACTACCTCCATGTCTCAAAACAATCATCAAGCATCAAACTTCTCTTAGTATTCAACACAGTCATAAGAAAGTTTTTACTAGTCTTGAATACCTAGCATATTAGGATTATTTAAGAAAATTACCATGCTATTTAAAACTCTCAAAATAATCTAAGTGAAGCATGAGAGATCAATAGTTTCTATAAAACAAAAGTTACCACCGTGCTCTAAAAGATATAAGTGAAGTACTAGAGCAAAAACTATATAACTCAAAAGATATAAGTGAAGCACATAGAGTATTCTAATAATTTCCGAATCATGTGTGACTCTCTCAAAAGGTGTGTACTGCAAAGATGATTGTGGTAAACTAAAAAGCAAAGACTCAAATCATACAAGACGCTCCAAGCAAAACACATATCATGTGGTGAATAAAAATATAGCTCCAAGTAAAGTTACCGATAGAAGTAGACGAAAGAGGGGATGCCTTCCGGGGCATCCCCAAGCTTTGGCTTTTTGGTGTTATCTTGTGGGTGCCATGGGCATCCCCAAGCTTAGGCTCTTGACACTCCTTGTTCCATAATCCATCAAATCTTTCACCCAAAACTTGAAAACTTCAAAACACAAAACTTAACAGAAAATCTCGTGAGCTCCGTTAGCGAAAGAAAATAAAAGACCACTTCAAGGTACTGTAATGAACTCATTATTTATTTATATTGGTGTTAAAACTACTGTATTACAACTTCTCTATGGTTTATAAACTATTTTACTAGCCATTGTTTCATCAAAATAAGCAAACAACACACGAAAAACAGAATCTGTCAAAAACAGAACAGTCTGTAGTAATCTGTAACTAACGCAAACTTCTGGAACTCCAAAAATTCAGAAAAAATAGGACGACCTAGAAAATTTGTTTATTGATCAGCATCAATTGGAATAAATATTTTATCACGTTCTGGTGATTTTTAACAATTATTTTCGTGAACAGAAAGTTTCTGGAATTTTCTGCAAGATCAAATAACTATCATCCAAGAAGATCCTATAGGTTTAACTTGGAACAAACACTAATTAAAACATAAAAACACATCTAACCAGAGGCTAGATCAAATATTTATTCCTAAATCGAAGCAAAAGGCAAAAAAAAACTAAAAATAAAATTGGGTTGCCTCCCAACAAGCGCAATCGTTTAACGCCCCTAGCTAGGCATAAAAGCAAGGATAGATCTAGCTATTGCCATCTTTGGTAGGCAATTCTCAAATGAGACATCTATCACCCTTAGGAGTTTCTTTATTTTTATTAATTATCAAACTTCTAGGCACATATCCGCAAAATTCATTTGTAGCAAATGGTTCCTTAATGATAGCAAAAAGATTGGGATGAATACTTATAGATTTGAGATCCGCAGTTTCCTTACTAGAGGATTCACCCTTATTTTTAGGAACATACATAAGCTTGGAAATTTTAGTTGGAGGACTTGGAGTATTCTTTACGGAAGAAAAAGCGGTTCCCAAGTTGGTAATGATACCCTCTAGTTTATCAATTCTAGTGGAATCCTGATTTATTCTTCAATTAACTATGGGTTCCTTCTCCTTAATATTTTTCAAAGTGACTCCTATCTTAGATCCATATTGGGTAATTTGGTTGTGGATCTTTTTATCCAAATTTTCAATTAACTCTACGGTAGCAACTTTATTTTCAATAATTTCAAGTCTTTGCATTACATGCTCCAAAGTTAACATAGTTCCATTAACCAAAAGAGGTGGTGGGCCAAACAAATCTATCATAGCATTATAAGAATCAAAAGTATGGCTACCCAAGAAATTCCCTCTGGTAATGGTATCAAGGATATATCTGTACCAAGGAGTAGCGCCTACATAAAAATTGCGGAGAAGAACGGAAGTAGATTGCTTCCTGGTAGATCTATTTTGAGCATTGCAAATTCTATACGAAGCATCTTTTAGATTTTCTCCCTCCCTTTGCTTAAAATTTAGAACTTCATTCTCAGGAGACAACGGAGAAGATAGAAGACTAGCCATAACTACAAAGCAAGCAAAAAAGAGGCGAACGAAAAAGAGAGGGCGAATAAAACGGAAAAGGGTGAAGTGGGGGAGAGGAAAACGAGAGGCAAAAGGCAAATAATGTAATGCGGGAGATAAGGGTTTGTGATGGGTACTTGGTATGTTGAATTTTGCGTAGACTCCCCGGCAACGGCGCTAGAAATGGCTCGTTGGCGGGAGTCAAATCTTGACTTGACTTCGCGTAGGCCTCCCCGGCAATGGTGCCAGAAATCCTTCTTGCTACCTCTTGAGCACTGCATTGGTTTTCCCTTGAAGAGGAAAGGGTGATGCTGTAAAGCAGCGTAAGTATTTCACTCAGTTTTTGAGAACCAAGGTATCAATCCAGTAGGAGGCCACGCACGAGTCCCTCGCACCTACACAAACAAATAAATCCTCGCAACCAACGCGATAAGGGGTTGTCTATCCCTACATGGTCACTTACGAGAGTGAGATCTGATAGATATGATAGGATAATATTTTTGGTATTTTTATGATAAAGATGCAAAGTAAAGAAAGTAAAATAAAAATGGCGCAAGAAATAACTTGTTCACGGAAGATTAATATGATGGAAAATAGACCTGGAGGCCATAGGTTTCACTAGTGGCTTCTCTCAAGAGCATAAGTATTTACGGTGGGTGAACAAATTACTGTTGAGCAATTGACAGAATTGAGCATAGTTATGAGAATATCTAGGTATGATCATGTATATAGGCATCACGTCCGAGACAAGTAGCCGACTCCTACCTGCATCTACTACTATTACTCCACACATCGACCGCTATCCAGCATGCATCTAGAGTATTAAGTTCATAAGAACAGAGTAACACTTTAAGCAAGATGACATGATGTAGAGGGATAAAATCATGCAATATGATATAAACCCCATCTTGTTATCCTCGATGGCAACAATACAATACGTGCCTTGCTGCCCCTACTGTCACTAGGAAAGGACACCGCAAGATTGAACCCAAAGCTAAGCACTTCTCCCATTGCAAGAAAGATCAATCTAGTAGGCCAAACCAAACTGATAATTCGAAGAGACTTGCAAAGATAACCAATCATACATAAAAGAATTCAGAAGATTCAAATATTATTCATAGATAAACTTGATCATAAACCCACAATTCATCGGTCTCAACAAACACACCGCAAAAGAACATTACATCGAATAGATCTCCACAAGAGAGGGTGAGAACATTATATTGAGATCCAAAAAGAGAGAAGAAGCCATCTAGCTAATAACTATGGACCCGAAGGTCTGAGGTAAACTACTCACACTTCATCGGAGAGGCTATGGTGTTGATGTAGAAGCCCTCCGTGATCGATGGCCCCTCCGGCGGAGCTCCGGAACAGGCCCCAAGATGGGATCTCACGTGTACAGAAGGTTGCGGCGGTGGAATTAGGTTTTTGGCTCCGTATCTGGTAGTTTGGGGGTACGTAGGTATATATAGGAGGAAGAAGTACGTCGGTGGAGAGACATGGGGCCCACGAGGGTGGAGGGCGCGCCGGGGGGGGGGGGGGTAGGCGCGTCCCCTACCTCGTGGCTTCCTTGTTGATGTCTTGACGTAGGGTCCAAGTCCTCTGGATCACGTTCGTTCGAAAAATCACGTTCCCGAAGGTTTCATTCCGTTTGGACTCCGTTTGATATTCTTTTTCTGCGAAACTCTGAAATAGGCAAAAAACAGCAATGCTGGGCTGGGCCTCCAGTTAATAGGTTAGTCCCAAAAATAATATAAAAGTGTATAATAAATCCCAATAATGTCCAAAACAGAATATAATATAACATGGAACAATCAAAAATTATAGATACGTTGGAGACGTATCAGGTATCACGGGCATTTCGCGTGTCGGGATTTCACAGGAGGTGGGAGTTTTCGCGCGCGTTGTAATTTTGGAATAGCAAGGCGTGGGTTGAGATGGAGGGAATTGTCGGAGCACAACGAGACAAAGATATATCTTGAATATTTCGGGCTAACAAGGCGCGGGTTGAAATTTTCGGACAAGCCTAACGTGTACTGTACCAAATCAATTCGCACTACAAATGTCATTCAAAACTTTGAATTCATGTTATGTTCAATTAAAATATTTCGCTACGTGTATAATGCATGCAACCTAGTACTCAAATGAACGTTTTAGTGCATTCCAAACGTATATACTACCGCGTCAATATGAACTAAATTTGAATTCGTTTCTCTATTTGAATAAGATCTACAATAATGATTGTTGTGAAGTCAAAGCGTTTGAATTCGTTTCTCTGTTTTAATAAGATCTACAATCGTCATTATTGTCAAGTTAAATCATCATTTGTGTATTATCTTCACAGCACACCACATGATTAGTCTCGAGTTACATATGAACTATGTGTACTATATGAACTCGAACTCGATTTTTTGAATCCACTTTATGTTGATTTCAAATCATAGTACATTTCAAGCTCTAGCTAGATCTTCACAAACTAAACCATGTCTCATATGTATAATGTGTTTATCACATTATGTATGTTGCCCCGCCCCCTACGCCTACAAGTATATAGATGTGAGTTGCAAACACCACACATTACCACAAATTCAAATAAAATGTGAGAATGTTCAATATATAGTATTGTTTAGATTGTTCGGTATTTAGTTGTAAGCTGCAAACGCCACACATTATCACAAATTCAAATAAAATGTGAGATTGTTCGATGTATAGTATGGTTTAGATTGTTCGACATTTAGCTGTGAATTGCAAACGCCATGCATTATCACATTATGGTATAACATGTGAAAAACCACAACACGCGTATCACCGCTATATTCATGCATGCATATGTTTAAAACACTATGATCTCCTATTCAAATATATGAATCCACTTTCATATCAAATTATGATCTTTGTTAGTTTCTTACACCCACACAATCCTCTAACCTTTGTAGCTACCACTAACTTTCTCTCGTGCATGCACACACCCTCCTCGCCCTCCCCCTCCCTCAGCATTCCATCCATAGCGCACATTCATATTTTTTCTTCTTTAGGTCGTTCTCCCACAGTCTCCACAACTCCTTTCCGACACACACCGATCGATAAACCTCTCCAGCAATGTCTGCCTACAACATACACACGCACCTTCAATCTCCTCATGTATGTGTCCTTGCCTCGTGTCTCTCATACGGTCCCATTCACGTGTAAACTCTCGCCCCTCTTTTCATCGATCTCACAACCGCACACTCCTCCCCCTATCTAGCTAGTAGCTGGGCCTCTCGCACCACCTCCTAGCTCCATTCTCTCGGTCTATCCGTCTCGTCGGGCCTTATTTGCCTCTAACAAATGGACGTACACCGACCGATCTGCCGCTATACATATAGCTAGCTAGGTCCTTATAACTTGTTTTTCCCCACGCGTAGATCGATCTACCTCATTAGTTATGTATCTCCCTTCCTCCGACAAACAACAATTGATCTACCAATCTAGTTAGGTTTGCTTACCAAACACATGGTTCCCCTTCATCATCCATGGATGTGTCCCGACAGATCTATCACGCACAGGCACACACAGAAACACATCCCCACTCTTATTGATAATATTGCAGTTCCACCCTCAGTTTGTCTAGTAGGCCTCTCCCACCATCTTCGAGAAGCAACTCCATCACCCATCCAGCACTCTACCCCTCTCCCTCCCTCTCTCTTTGTCGCATCCTATTTCCCGTCCTTCAGTTATATACGGATGTCGACCGATCTCCCTCAAGACATAGTTGGGTCTCTCCTTCTCAACACATATACGAGTCGTTCTACCTCTATAGTTAGGTCTCTGCCTACCCCTCCCCCCACCCCCTCGCACACACACACACACACCGATACATCGAGCGCTCTAGTCATGTCTCCCTGCCACACACAAACTTGACCTGTGCCCTCTGACGTTCCGGTAGCTAGGTCAGTCGCCCTATATATTTGACTTGCACACACACAATTTCGATGGCTCTCTTCATCGATCTCGTACCCACCCACTTGATCCTCTCTTCGACTCTATCGATATCTATGACCCCTCCCTCTCTTCTCGTGGATCACCCGACCCTCTATATATGATATGGATAGGCCTCCATTTCACACACATTGCATGCAAAATTTTGTTTGAGATGTCATCGACACATATTCCCACAAATACATTCACGAAATCAACCTCCCCCCCCCCAAAAAAAACAAAAAACACTCACGAACGCACAAGCCATTTGTCTAGGTTTGTATCTCTCACACACACCCATGTAGGTGGGGGACGTGCATGAAGAGAAGAGGTGCACGCACAACGCACGTACTCCCGTATCTTTCCCAACCACACCCGCGCGGGTACACGGTGGAGCTCATTTCTGTACGAAAAGGCAGCCCACGTGGTAACTTGACACGTGTACTAGTTGTCCACTAGATGGAGGGAGGATCGTCTACCACGGGTGAACAAACTAATTGCGACTTGACGCGTTATGTTAAAAAAGAGGCAAACCATGTGGGGCCTACCTTAGAGGCAAGGCTCTATAAACTGGAGTACTTTTGATGTGTCCCGTCAACTCGTAGAATGAGGAGAAGCTTGCTTAGTACGCCGTCTCCCCCACCCACGGGCGCGGTGGCTCGCAGGATGAGGTGAAGCTTGCTTAGTACGCCTTACGCCCGCTCCCTCGCCCACGCGCGCGGTGGCTCGCAGGACGAGGAGAAAATTTTACTAGTACTCCCTCCATTTACTCCTTGTCCCTACTACCTTGGTTAGAGAGATTATCATATTGTTTGGAATATATATGTCCTTTAGTAGATTTCAATATGAACTACTAGTACATACTCCAAACACTGATGTATAGACATATTTTAGAGTGTAGATTCACTCATTTTGCTCTGTATGTAGTCCATATTGAAACGGACGTAATAGTACGCACTCTCCCTCGCCCCTCGACCCTCGCCACGTGGTGGACGTGCGGCAATTCATTCGGTCTCATATAGCCAGATTGATATATACTGCAGTACCATTATTGCTCGACTTCCCGAAGAGGCGAAGGGCCAATCGCAAGTTTAATAGTTTGGAGATGCCAAGCGCAAGGTTTATAGGAGAACGAGTAGTAGGTGCCGCATCATTTATAAATAAAGTTTTTTTTCTTCAGTGGTACGTACGCAATATAAATAGGTTCATATGGAGAGAAAAGGAAACCGCTCCACTATATACATAGGCAGGACGAGCCTACACGGTTGCTTGCTGGGGTTGCTCTCTTCAGTTTTCACACTCTCTCGCACAAAACTACTGTGGCCACATCTCTAACATCCCGACGGATCACGTCCGCTGCGGGAAGGGGTGGATGCTTAGCGTAGATGCGGTCGCTGTCGCCGACGGCGAAACCCACTGTCGGCACGTCCCGATCAGGGGTCCCCGCCATTCTCTCTCACAAAGCCAGTGAGGTTGCCTTCGTCCATTGCTCACTGCCGCAACGTGGGTAGTTGCCTCCTCCCGCCGCCCTCCTCTAGGTTGAGCTACGTCCCGACATCCCTCAGGTACAACTCCCTTTACAGCCGGCTTGCACCACTGCTCCAGCTGCCCACATCACTCCATGTGGATATTTCTCTACTTCTTTGCCCCGCACATACCTCTACTGGCTTCTACGTACTGTATGTGTGATGACTTTATGTCTCATCAACTAGTCCCAGTAATCTTATTCTAATCACGCTTGTTCAATTTCTTTGCCACATGGGATGCTCATCTCGATTTTGGTGAAACTGCACAAAATGATTCGATGGTCAAAGGGTTGCAAACTTCATTTCTTAGGAAGCGCCGACGTTGCCAGCAAATTAAAGCCTGGTTAGGGTTTACGGTTCAAGGGCTAGGGATTGCATGGATAATTTTTTCTTTAGCTGTCTCTGTTTCAATGGCTAGGGACTGCATGAGTAGTAGTAGTACTGTACTCCTTACGCCCGCTCCCTCGCCCACGCGCGCGGTGGCTCGCAGGACGAGGAGAAAATTTTACTACTCACTCCGTTTACTCCTCGTCCCTACTACATTGGTTAGAGAGATTATCATATTGTTTGGAATATATATTTCATTTAGTAGATTTCAATATGAACTACTAGTACATACTCCAAACACTGATGTATATAGACGTATTTTAGAGTGTAGATTCACTCATTTTGCTCCGTATGTAGCATAAAGTTGAGACACTTATTTTGGAACGGAGGGAGTACATATTTGCTATGATCTGTCAATCATTGAGATGCAATAGCATGCATGTTATTCTCCTTTGTATTTGATGAAATATTGCAACGGGCATCCTTGGATGCAAGATACATGTAACAGAAGCTGGAAGCTTCATAGCATTGTACTATCTCGCTGATAACTTACAGTACGTACTATACAAGTAGTACTATGTAAAGAGTTAGGTGTCGCACAGTGTCCAGAAAATATGGTGATAGTGTGAGGTGGGCCATGTAATCACTGAGCCTGCGTGTTTTCACTGCTCTTGCACTCCTCCGCCGTAAGAATGGAGAAAATTGTAATCTAGTAGTACCTCCTTTCGCCGAAAGCGTTGGACATCCAGCAGTCCTACCACCTCAGTAATAATGACCAATGAGCTGTCAAATCACATAGACCCAGCAGTAAGTTGGACGGACGAAGCAACCATCACTCTTGAATCCGCTTCTCCCTTCAACGCAGGCGCTTGTGAGAGGTCGTGTGCGCTCTGCCTGGGCATGAATGCGGCACCGATTCTTTGGTGCGGCACTGACCGTTTCGGGCGGGAAGCGCGCGCGGGCGATGGAAGAGCTTTGGGTGGGCCAGGCTGGTCAGGAGCGGGCGTGGCAGCTGTCCGCCTGTCCCTACCGGACACCCGGAAAACGAGAGGATGCACCGACTCTCGCGGCTAAAATCGTACACTACACACCATCTCTCTATAGGAGTAGGTCGATCTGTCGCTCTCTCTAACACACACATGCTGTTAAGCACACACACGCACACGCACACGCACACACAGGTTCATAGAATAGGAAAATCGTGTGAGTGCGAAGCCACAGGAAGTGAGATACAAATGGAGTACGTACAAGAAGAGAAGTGGCATCTCTTAGTTGTTTGGATTAATTGTTGCGTTTAGGGACAGAAATCAGGGCTTTGATTGGAGGAATGACCAGTCAAGTTTCTCCTTCTCCTCCAATCTGCTTGCACCTTGGTCCCGCTGCACCTTCTAACGTGACTTATTACACCTAGACGGAGGGAGTCGTACGAGATACGGTGGCACACTGACTTAGGTCGAATACAAGTGCCCAAAATTGTGTGCATGTTATAATAAGGATTCACTTAAAATAGTACGTGAGCGAACAGAGGGATCAATTGGACAGTGTTCCCGAGCAGTAGCGAGATGTGTGAGGTAAGATACACCGCTGGCGCTTTTAATTTTTCTTATTAATTTGTTTGTTTCACCCTCTGACTGGTGGGACCCAACGTACTACGTGGAGAGAAGTAAGGTGACTAAGGCTGCATTATTTCTACACCACTGTGGATAGTCTTACCACCAAAGCCACATGACACGATTATGATTTAAATCCCAATGACTCCCACACACACAAAAAAACACGGCATGCTTGTCACACGAATGCAGGAATGTATAAAAGGTTATTTTCCTCTCGTTGAACATAACGGGAGGGTTGTGTAGCTGGTTAGCCTGTTCGCTCATCAAACTTGAGGTCTCGAGTTCGATAACTACACTTGAGCATAATTCGTGCGAGGAGGATTCTTTGACTGGTCAAAATGGATGGATACGGAGCTATACGATCTCGTAGTGACCGTATAATCACCTCATCACGTATATGCTGCAGCCTCGGCGCTTGTTTCCTAGGGTTTGCACTCTTCACACTCTCTCTAGTATATATATACACGATGGAGCCTCAGCGCTTGTAGTTGCTCTCTCTCTCACCCTCTACAGATCTAAACAAGACTTCGTTGGCCTCTCTCTCTCCCCTCACTGCTGGTCTGCTTGTAGTTGCTCTCTTCACACTCTCTCACCCTCTCCAGATCTAAACAAGACTTCGCTGGCCTCTCTCTCCCCTCACTGCTGGTCAAAGAGCCGTCCGCCGGGAAGGGAAGGAGGCTTAACGCTGTCGCCGTCGGCGAGGGAGGGAATCCACTACCGGCGCAGATGTTCACTTTCACCCAGCGCCGTCACGGGAGGGCCTCCGACCCCTTCTTCTTCGCCGCCGTACATAGTGTGGGTCGAACGGCCTCCGGTCGCCCACCGAACCACACCCCAGGAACCCTAAGGTATAATTTACTTATTCCACATGCATTGCTCTAGCTGCATGTGGGCTTTTTCCGCTTCTGCACTCAAATCTAGGTGTTGGATCAAACAGGAAAGTAGTGGGGAAAGTTGTATACCATGAATCTAGGACGTGGTTCAAAGAGGAAAGGAATGGGGGAAAGTAGTGGGAAAAGTTGTATAGCATGAATCTAGGACGTGGTTCAAAAAGGAAAGAAAGGGGAAAGTAGTGGGGAAAGTTGTATCGCATGAATCTAAGACGTGGTTCAAAGAGGACATGAATGGGGGAAAGTAGTGGGGAAAGTTGTATAGCATAAATCTAGGACGTGGTTCACAGAGGAAAGGAAGTGGGAAACGTACTAGTACAGACTGGCTATCCAGCACCTACGTTGGTCGAAAAGGGAAAACAATGACAAACGCAGTACGCACATCTGTAACAAACTGATCTTTTGTTTTGGGGGACAAGGCTGTAGAGTTTGAGCAGGACTAGATTTGCTGCGCTCAGATAGGGAAAGGTGTCTAAAGATAACAAAACTGGGATCAACACAAATATGCTGCTTGGTTGTTTGTTCTTTGTTGCAACAGACTGTGCATCATCCCAGTACATCGGTAGATGCACATGGTGCTGGTGCGTCCACTGTCCCGTACAACTCTTTAGCTATTATTAATCTAAGTCCCTATTTGGTTAAAAACTCCCTAGTCCCTACCTGCTTGGTTCCAGGAAATAAACATGGACTAGAGGTTATTAAATGACATGCTAAAAGACCATGTTACCCCTAGTAGTGAACTAATAGACAAGGTGCGATGCGTGGCAGGGCAACTGTTGGAAAAAGTCCCAAAAAGACTCCCTCGGGGTCTTCTTTCTTTAGTCCCAAATGCCCACTTTTAGTCCCTAAAAGTCCCTCCTGTTTGGTTTAGATGGGACTGGCACGGATTTTTTTAGTCCCTCCACCAAAATGCCCCTGTAAACAAACACCCTCTAATAATGCCGCTGGAAAATTGATGCAATGCCACAGTTAAAAGCAAATTACATGTTTAACGAATTTTATTGTTAATATAATCTCTCTGTTAATATTAATCAATGCCACCGTTTAAGAAATGCTACTGTCTTGCTTTCTTTCCCATTTAGATAAGGTAGATGCTTCTTTTTGTTGGCTTATGTGTCATCCACCATTATTGACCACTAGTTGTTTCCTTTGCACCTCTGTGTAAACATGGTTATCTACTTCACCTCGTTGCCATTGTGACCTTTTGTTGCACTGCACAAAACACTTTTGTTTTAAGAGTGTTTTGTGCAGTTCAACCAAAATGTCACACTGACAACGTTGCTTGATCTTAGTGGAACTGCACAAGAGGAGATCTTACTTCCAATCCGTGTTGGAAAATTTGGTTCAGATCTTCTTCTTGTGAGTTGTTTGAATTCCACATCATGAGAGGTTAGTACTAGCCTTCTTTCACATGATTCTATAGTGTGCTTTCATATGTTGTGCTACTTGTACGGTAATGTTGCTTGATTTTAGTGAACTGCACAAATGGAGATAAGACTTCCAATATGTATGTGCACCGTAATATCCCATTGAGGTAAGATAAGGCTATTTCACAACTGTTGGCCTATATTTTGCCACTTTCATCAGAAAATTAATGTCATTGTTTAGTGCTATACTTGTGCAACCTAATTGACATGCCAAATCTTACATTGAAGGCGAAGCTTGTCTGTTATTGAACCAAGTGATGAAGGGGAAGAACAAGCGGAAGAAAAACCAAAATCAACTCCTGGTGCTGTAATGAAGCACTGGAACTGTGATGACACAAGTAATGATATAGTTTTGAATCTTAATTTATTGCTATGGCTGGAACGAGCAATTGTTTTGCCACTGATTTGATGCCACTCTTAATATAATATGTAATTATCTCTACTTGTGCAAACAGGGATCTTCTTTGAAGATACCATATATTTTAGTGGAACTGCACAAGAAGATGTTGGAAACATTAATCTAATCGAGGAGTATATAGTAAGCATGGCCACCACAGTAGATAGCAACAGATGGTTCCGGGGAAGTGCTTCATCTGTATGCTCTACACAATAAGCCTCCTGACAAAGGTTGGTACTCGCCCACTGATTTCATCCATATGATTGAGCTTTGTAATCTCTATTGGTGTTGTGCTACTGTTTAGATGCTGTCATCAAAAAGTGGTATTGTCCTTGAGAAGTGCTTCATCTGTGCTGTTTTAAATATTTCCTTTCCTTTTTTTCGAGCAAATAGGGATGCTAGCATTTAGTTATCCTCTTTTCTTTGCACAACAGGATCATCGTCCTCTGAAGAAGAATATGGAGTACGTGAAGTGACTAGTTCTGATTATGCCAGGATGAAGATGCCCTGACTATCTTCTCATCAGAAGGAGCAGTTGAAGGATGGTTAGATTACCCCCCACAAGACCAAACTAACTTCAGCTCAGAAGGACAAACAAATCTCCATTTTCTTGTTGTGATGCGCGAGTACAATGTTGTTCTAGGATTCTTTTTGGTGAGTTCAATTTTTGTAAAAGTGTGCTCTAGATGGACCATGTAGGTGCCTGTTTAAACTGTCAATTCATAGTACGGTTTGCTTTATACTAATCACTTTCTTTTGGATTTGTGCAAACAGGGGTGCTTAGCTTGATTTCAATGGGAACTGCACAAAATGTTCATGAATACATCGAATCATTCATTTCCACCACAAGAAAGGAGGTGCCGATAAGTTCAACGTGTTGCAACATATAAGGGCGAAATCATACAAGTTACGTGTGAATTTGGTTGATTTTGGTGGAACTGCACAAAAAGAACAGCTGATTTATTTAGCACGAGGTGCCACGTCAATGTCCGAACTGACGGCAAACCCTGCCGATTCCACAATCGTAGGCATTTGATATTTTGGAATGGGAAAACCTTGTGAAATTTTGCTCATTGATTTTAGCAAGAAGACATGCGTTTGATATTTTCGAATGGGACGCCCTTCGCTGTCAGCAGCGTTGATCCATTTTTTTCTTTATTCTTTAGTTGTGAAGTAAATATTGGCTCTGACATGTGAATCGCTGAGATGCATAATCATCGATTGTTTTGAATGTTCTCTATGACATGTGAATCGCTGTTATTGCAATGTACAGGAACGCTAAAAAGCTGCTCAAACTCTTTGTACTCCTTCTGTTGCTTTTTACTGCGCACATTGTCTGGTGCTACCTCTTGAGCACTACGTTGGTTTTCCCTTGAAGAGGAAAGGGTGATGCAGCAAAGTAGCGTAAGTATTTCCCTCAGTTTTTGAGAACCAAGGTATCAATCCAGTAGGAGGCTACGCGCGAGTCCCTCGCACCTACACAAAACAAATAAATCCTCGCAACCAACGCGATAAGGGGTTGTCAATCCCTTCACGGTCACTTACGAGAGTGAGATCTGACAGATATGATAGGATAATATTTTTGGTATTTTTGTGATAAAGATGCAAAGTAAAATAAAAGCAAAGTAAAAAGCAAAGGAAATAACTAAGTGTTGGAAGATTAATATGATGAAGATTGACCCGGGGGCCATAGGTTTCACTAGTGGCTTCTCTCAAGAGCATAAGTATTTTACGGTGGGTGAACGAATTACTGTTGAGCAATTGACAGAATTGAGCATAGTTATGAGAATATCTAGGTATGATCATGTATATAGGCATCACGTCCGAGACGAGTAGACCGACTCCTGCCTGCATCTACTACTATTACTCCACTCATCGAGCGCTATCCAGCATGCATCTAGAGTATTAAGTTCATGGAAACAGAGTAACGCCTTAAGCAAGATGGCATGATGTAGAGGGATAAATTCATGCAATATGATAAAAAAACCATCTTGTTATCCTCGATGGCAACAATATACGTGCCTTGCTGCCCCTACTGTCACTGGGAAAGGACACCGCAAGATTGAACCCAAAGCTAAGCACTTCTCCCATTGCAAGAAAGATCAATCTAGTAGGCCAAACCAAACTAATAATTCGAAGAGACTTGCAAAGATAACCAATCATACATAAATAATTCAGAGAAGATTCAAATATTGTTCATAGATAAACTTGATCATAAACCCACAATTCATCGGTCTCAATAAACACACCGCAAAAGAAGATTACATCGAATAGATCTCCACGGGAGAGGGGGAGAACATTGTATTGAGATCCAAAAAGAGAGAAGAAGCCATCTAGCTACTAACTATGGACCCGAAGGTCTGAGGTAAACTACTCACACTTCATCGGAGAGGCTATGGTGTTGATGTAGAAGCCCTCCGTGATGGATGCCCCCTCCGGCGGAGCTCCGAAATAGGCCCCAAGATGGGATCTCGTGGGTACAGAAGGTTGCGGAGGTGGAATTAGGTTTTTGGCTCCGTATCTCATCGTTTGGGGGTACGTAGGTATATAGGAGGACGGAGGACGTCGGTGGAGCAACAGGGGGCCCACGAGGGTGGAGGGCGCGCCCTGGGGGTAGGCGCGCCCCCCTACCTCGTGGCCTCCTCTTTTGTTTCTTCACGTAGGGTCCAAGTCTCCTGGATCATAATCTTCCTAAAAATCACGTTCCCGAAGGTTTCATTCCGTTTGGACTCCATTTGATATTCCTTTTCTGCGAAACTCTAAAATAGGCAAAAAAACAACAATTCTGGGCTGGGCCTCCGGTTAATAGGTTAGTCCCAAAAATAATATAAAGTGAATAATAAAGCCCAATAATGTCTAAAACAGTAGATAATATAGCATGGAGCAATCAAAAATTATAGATACGTTGGAGACGTATCAAGCATCCCCAAGCTTAATTCCTGCTCGTCCTCGAGTAGGTAAATGATAAAAACAGAATTTTTGATGCGGTGTGCTACTTGGCATAATTTCAATGTAATTCTTCTTAATTGTGCTATGAATATTCAGATCCGAAAGATTCAAGACAAAAGTTTAATATTGACATAAAAATAATAATACTTGAAGCATACTAACAAAGCAATCATGTCATCTCAAAATAACATGGCCAAAGAAAGTTATCCCTACAAAATCATATAGTCTGGCTATGCTCTATCTTCACCACACAAAGTATTTAAATCTTGCACAACCCTGATGACAAGCCAAGCAATTGTTTCATACTTTTGACGTTCTCAAACTTTTTCAATCTTCACGCAATACATGAGCGTGAGCCATGGGTATAGCACTATATGTGGAATAGAATGGTGGTTGTGGAGAAGACAAAAAAGGGAGAAGATAGTCTCACATCAACTAGGCGTATCAACGGGCTATGGCGATGCCCATCAATAGATATCAATGTCAGTGAGTAGGGATTGCCATGCAACGGATGCACTAGAGCTATAAGTATATGAAAGCTCAACAAAAGAAACTAAGTGGGTGTGCATCCAACTCGCTTGCTCACGAAGACCTAGGGCATTTTGAGGAAGCCCATTATTGGAATATACAATCCAAGTTCTATAATGAAAATTTCCCACTAGTATATGAAAGTGACAAAATGAGAGACTCTCTATCATGAAGATCATGGTGCTACTTTGAAGCACAAGTGTGGTAAAAGGATAGTAACATGGTCCCTTCTCTCTTGTTCTCTCATTTTTTTGGGCCTTTTCCTCTCTCTTTTTTATGGCCTGTTTTTTTCGTCCGGAGTCTCATCCCGACTTGTGGGGGAATCATAGTCTCCATCATCCTTTTCCTCACTTGGGACAATGCTCTAAAAATGAAGATCATCACACTTTTATTTTCTTACAACTCAACAATTACAACTCGATACTTAGAACAAAATATGACTCTATATGAATGCCTCCGGCGGTGTACCGGGATATGCAATGAATCAAGAGTGACATGTATGAAAGAAATGAACGGTGGCTTTGCCACAAATACGATGTCAACTACATGATCATGCAAAGCAATATGACAATGATGGAGCGTGCCATAATAAACGGAACGGTGGAAAGTTGCATGGCAATATATCTCGGAATGGCTAGGGAAATGCCATGATAGGTAGGTATGGTGGCTGTTTTGAGGAAGGATTATGGTGGGTGTATGATACCGGCGAAAAGTGCGCGGTATTAGAGAGGCTAGCAATGGTGGAAGGAAGAAGGGTGCGTATAATCCATGGACTCAACATTAGTCATAAAGAACTCATATACTTATTGCAAAAATCTACAAGTTATCAAAGCAAAGTATTATGCGCATGCTCCTAGGGGGATAGATTGGTAGGAAAAGACCATCGCTCGTCCCCGACCGCCACTCATAAGGAATACAATCAATAAATAAATCATGCTCCGACTTCATCACATAACGGTTCACCATACGTGCATGCTACGGGAATCACAAGCTTTAACACAAGTATTTCTCAAATTCACAACTACTCAACTAGCATGACTCTAATATCACCATCTTTATATCTCAAAACAATTATCAAGCATCAAACTTTTCTTAGTATTCAACACACTCATAAGAAAGTTTTTACTAATCTTGAATACCAAGCATATTAGGATTATTTAAGCAATTTACCATGCTATTTAAGACTCCCAAAATAATCTAAGTGAAGCATGAGAGATCAATAGTTTCTATAAAACAAATCCACCACCGTGCTCTAAAAGATATAAGTGAAGTACTAGAGCAAAACTATATAACTCAAAAGATATAAGCGAAGCACATAGAGTATTCTAACAAATTCCAAATCATGTATGGCTCTCTCAAAAGGTGTGTACAGCAAGGATGATTGTGGTAAACTAAAAAGCAAATACTCAAATCATACAAGACGCTCCAAGCAAAACACATATCATGTGGTGAATAAAAATATAGCTCCAAGTAAAGTTACCGATGGAAGTAGACGAAAGAGGGGATGCCTTCCGGGGCATCCCCAAGCTTTGGCTTTATGGTGTCCTTAGATTATCTTGGGGGTGCCATGGGCATCCCCAAGCTTAGGCTCTTGCCACTCCTTGTTCCATAATCCATCAAAATCTTTCACCCAAAACTTGAAAACTTCACAACACAAAACTCAACAGAAAATCTCGTGAGCTCCGTTAGCGAAAGAAAACAAAAGAACACTTCAAGGTACTGTAATGAACTCATTCTTTATTTATATTTGTGTTAAACCTACTGTATTACAACTTCTCTATAGTTTATAAACTATTTTACTAGCCATAGATTCATCAAAATAAGCAAACAACACACGAAAAACAGAATCTGTCAAAAACAGAACAGTCTGTAGTAATCTGTAACTAACGCAAACTTCTGGAACTCCAAAAAATCAGCCAAAATAGAATGACCTAGACAATTTCTTTATTGATCAGCAGCAATTGGAATCACTATTTTATCACGTTCTGGTTGTTTTTAACAATTATTTTCGTGAACAGAAAGTTTCTGGAAATTACAGCAAGATCAAATAACTATCATCCAAGAAGATCCTATAGGTTTAACTTGGCACAAACACTAATTAAAACATAAAAACACATATAACCAGAGGCTAGAACAAATATTTATTCCTAAACATAAGCAAAAAGCAAAACACTAAAAATAAAATTGGGTTGCCTCCCAACAAGCGCTATTGTTTAATGCCCCTTGCTAGGCATAAAAGCAAGGATAGATCTAGGTATTGCCATCTTTGGTTGGCAATCCATAAGTGGCTCTCATGATAGATTCATATGGTAATTTTATTTTGTTCCTAGGGAAGTGTTCCATGACTTTCTTTAATGGAAATTGGAATCTAATATTCCCTTCCTTCATATCAATAATTGCACCAATCGTTCTAAGGAAAGGTCTACCAAGAATAATAGGACATGAAGGATTGCAATCTATATCAAGAACGATAAAATCTACGGGCACATAGTTCCTATTTGCAACAATAAGAACATCATTAATTCTTCCCATAGGTTTCTTAATAGTGGAATCCGCAAGGTGCAAGTTTAGAGAGCAATCATCGAAATCACGGAAATCTAGCAAATCGCACAAGGTTTTGGGAATAGTGGAAACACTAGCACCCAAATCACATAAAGCATAGAACTCATGATCCTTAATCTTAATTTTAATAGTAGTTTCCCACTCATCATAAAGTTTTCTAGGAATACAAACTTCCAACTCAAGCTTTTCTTCATAAGATTGCATCAAGGCATCAACGATATCTTTAGTAAACGCTTTATTTTGACTATAAGCACGAGGAGAATTTAGCACAGATTGCAACAAGGAAATACAATCTATCAAAGAGCAATTTCCATAATTAAATTCCTTCAAATCCAAAATAGTGGGTTTATTAACATCTAGGGTTTTGATTTCTTCAATCCCACTTTTATCAATTTTAGCATCAAGATCTAAAAACTCCGAATTTTTGGAACGCCTTCTAGGTAAAGGCGGATCATATTTAGTCCCATCATTATCAAGATTCATATTGCAAAACAAAGATTTAATAGGGGACACATCAATTACTTTTAGATCTTCATCTTTATTTTCATAGAAATTTGAAGAACACGCTTTCATAAAGCAATCTTTCTTAGCACGCATCCTAGCGGTTCTTTCTTTGCACTCATCAATGGAAATTCTCATGGCTTTGAGAGACTCATTGATATCATGCTTAGGAGGAATGGATCTAAGCTTTAAAGAATCAACATCAAGAGAAATTCTATCAACGTTCCTAGCTAATTCATCAACTTCAAGCAATTTCTCTTCAAGCAAAGCATTAAAATTCTTTTGCGAATTCATAAACTCTTTAACACTAGTCTCAAATTCAGAGGGCACCTTATTAAAATTTCCATAAGAGTTGTTGTAGGAATTTCCATAATTATTAGAGGAATTGCTAGGCTAAGGTCTAGGATTAAAGTTTCCTCTATACGCGTTGTTACCAAAATTATTCCTACCAACAAAATTCACATACATAGATTCATTATTATTCTCAATCAAAGTAGACAAAGGCATATCATTAGGATCAGAAGAAACACTCTTAGTAGCAAATAATTTCATAAGTTCATCCATCTTTCCACTCAAAACATTAATCTCTTCTATCGCATGCACTTTTTATTAGTAGATCTTTCAGTGTGCCATTGAGAATAATTAACCATAATATTATCTAGGAGTTTAGTAGCTTCTCCTAAAGTGATTTCCATAAAAGTGCCTCCCGCGGCCGAATCTAAAAGATTCTAGAAGCAAAATTCAATCCGGCATAAAATTTCTGTATAATCATCCACAAATTCAAACCATGAGTAGGGCAATTACGTATCATTAATTTCATCCTCTCCCAAGCTTGTGCAACATGTTCATGATCAAGTTGCTTAAAATTCATAATATCGTTTCTAACAGAGATGATCTTAGTGGGAGGAAAATACTTAGAGATAAAAACATCTTTGCACTTGTTCCAAGAATCAATACTATTTTTAGGCAAAGACGAAAACCAAGCTTTAGCACGATCTCTAAGCGAAAAAGGAAATAGCTTCAATTTAACAATATCATTGTCCACATCTTTCTTCTTTTGCATATCACACAAATCAACGAAGCTATTTAGATGAGTAGCGGCATCTTCACTAGGAAGGCCGGCGAATTGATCTTTCATGACAAGATTCAACAAGGCAGCATTGATTTCACAAGATTCAGTATTGGTAAGAGGAGCAATCGGAGTGCTAAGGAAATCATTATTGTTGGTATTGGTAAAGTCACATAATTTGGTATTATCTTGAGCCATCATGACAACCAAGCAATCCAACACACGAGCAAACAAGAGACGGGCAAAAAGAGACAAACGGAAAAGAGAGGGTGAATAAAACGGCAAGGGTGAAGTGGGGGAGAGGAAAACGAGGGGCAAATGGCAAATAATGTAATGCGGGAGATAAGGGATTGTGATGGGTACTTCGTATGTTGACTTTTGCGTAGACCTCCCCGGCAACGGCGCCAGAAATCCTTCTTGCTACCTCTTGAGCACTGCGTTGGTTTTCCGTTGAAGAGGAAAGGGTGATCCAGCAAAGTAGCGTAAGTATTTCCCTCAGTTTTTGAGAACCAAGGTATCAATCCAGTAGGAGGCTACGCGCGAGTCCCTCGCACCTACACAAAACAAATAAATCCTCGCAACCAACGCGATAAGGGGTTGTCAATCCCTTCACGGTCACTTACGAGAGTGAGATCTGGTAGATATGATAGGATAATATTTTTGGTATTTTTGTGATAAAGATGCAAAGTAAAATAAAAGCAAAGTAAAAAGCAAAGGAAATAACTAAGTGTTGGAAGATTAATATGATGAAGATAGACCCGGGGGCCATAGGTTTCACTAGTGGCTTCTCTCAAGAGCATAAGTATTTTACGATGGGTGAACGAATTACTGTTGAGCAATTGACAGAATTGAGCATAGTTATGAGAATATCTAGGTATGATCATGTATATAGGCATCACGTCCGAGACAAGTAGACCGACTCCTGCCTGCATCTACTACTATTACTCCACTCATCGACCGCTATCCAGCATGCATCTAGAGTATTAAGTTCATGGAAACGGAGTAACGCCTCAAGCAATATGACATGATGTAGAGGGATAATTTCATGCAATATGATAAAAACCCCCATCTTGTTATCCTCGATGGCAACAATACAATACGTGCCTTGCTGCCCCTACTGTCATTGGGAAAGGACACCGCAAAATTGAACCCAAAGCTAAGCACTTCTCCCATTGCAAGAAAGATCAATCTAGTAGGCCAAATCAAACTGATAATTCGAAGAGACTTGCAAAGATAACCAATCATACATAAAGAATTCAGAGAAGATTCAAATATTGTTCATAGATAAACTTGATCATAAACCCACAATTCATCGGTCTCAACAAACACATCGCAAAAGAAGATTACATCGAATAGATCTCCACGAGAGAGGGGGAGAACATTGTATTGAGATCCAAAAAGAGAGAAGAAGCCATCTAGCTACTAACTATGGACCCGAAGGTTTGAGGTAAACTACTCACGCTTCATTGGAGAGGCTATGGTGTTGATGTAGAAGCCCTCCGTGATGGATGCCCCCTCCGGCGGAGCTCCGGAACAGGCCCCAAGATGGGTTCTCGTGGGTACAGAAGGTTGCGGCGGTGGAATTAGGTTTTTGGCTCCGTATCTGATCGTTTGGGGGTACGTAGGTATATATAGGAGGAAGGAGTACGTCGGTGGAGCAACAGGGGGCCCACGAGGGTGGAGGGTGCGCCCTGGGGGGTAGGCGCGTCCCCTACCTCGTGGCCTCCTCTTTTGTTTCTTGACGTAGGGTCCAAGTCTCCTGGATGGGGCCTCGGCGGAGCCGACGGTGTCCTCTGCCTCGTTGTTGGCGCCGCGGGGCCTCGGCGGAGCAGGGCCTCGTCGACGCCAGCGGAGCGGGGACTCGTCGGAGCCGGCATTGTCCTCTGCCTCATCCTCGGTCTCGCCAAACAGCACCTCGGCCGCTTCATCGCCCTCTTTGTAGGCGGCCGCAGCCTCCGCCACCCGCATGCGGTACCGCCAGCGCTCGAGGCGGCCCTCGCGGGCGGAGCGGTACGAGTCGAGCAGCGCCTCCTGCTCCACCCGCTCCGCGGCGATCTGCTCCTCCGCCTGTAGGTGCTCCTGGAGGAGATGGTGGTTGTAGACGGCGTCAGCCTGTGCCTCCCGGAACTGCTCCTCACGCTTCTGCCTCACCGTGTCCATATATTGGGCACGGGACTCACCGATGGTCATGGTGCAACGCACTGGCGAGGATGGCGCGGAGGAGGGGGTTGGCGCCGGATCGTCGACTACCATGTTCTCCATTGGGACGTCGTCGTCCTCCGGCTGCCTGCCTGCCAGCCAGTCGGCAGCAATGGCTGCCATCTCCTTGTGGTCCATCGTCCGCCCGTCCCGAAGAGCGCTGGAGCGCGAGGAAGCCATGGTGGGCAGTAGTGGTGTGGACAGGATAATAGGAACGGATGCAGATGACTGCGGCTATGGCCGGCGTAGCAGTTTATATAGCAATGGTGGGCGGCAGAGGGACAGATGTGTGGCGCCGGAGTAGCCGCCTCTCCACGTATCATTAATGTGGGCGGCAGAAGGACGGACGGACGGCACTTGTGTCGTTTGAAGGCGGAGCAATCGCATGCACCGGGAAGCGGGGCGGGCGGCGCTGACCGTTTCGGGCGGAAAGCGCGCGCGGGCGAGGGAGGCGGTCTGGGTGGGCCAGGGCAGTCAGACTCGTGCTTGGCAGCGGGTCGGTCCAGCAGCCGAACATGCTGGCTCGCCAGCTACCTCGCCGAGCTGAGCGACGACAATCAGACGATGGACGTAGCTTCCGACCAGGAGCCGGCGCCACTGTCCAAGCCGATTCATGCCGTGTTCACCATAGAGCAGGTGCGGCCGCACTTCGACGCCCTAATGGCGGAAGAGCTACCCGCGCAGGGGGACCTGTGCAGCAACCTCCGTCTCCTCAACAAGCACCGGTGAACAAGCGAATGACAATGCCGTCACAGACATGTGGCCCTATGATCCTGGCTTCCCGAATGAGCAGCGGGCGCTGTATCACACCATCCGTAGGGCCCGCGAGGCCCTCTCCGTCGTCCTTCGAGTTGGTGCGCTCGCCGTGGCGCCGTCGTCTCGCGTTGTCAACATGGTCAACGGACATGAGGATGAGGAGATGACTTTACTTGGAGAGGATGACAGCAAGTGCCTCCTTATTAGGATATAAAACTATAATTTTTTTTGCTTGCTCCTGGTTTCCTGACATCACGGTCCCACACCATTGTGAACCTATGTAGTCAATAAACGAGAGAATTGCACAAGAAGCAGCCGACAGCTGGGACCAAGCAGCTCGAGCAGTATTTGTGTTTTTGAGGTGTGAGCACTGCAGAGTTTTTCTTGAGCGATGTTTAGCCCAGATATTAATTTTTCTTCTCTGAAAAACAACGAAAACATCGCTGCAGCTATTAACTGGGCACAGCAGCCCAGGCCAGATATCCAGCCCAGATATTAATTTTTTTCAAGCTAAAAATGGCTAGCCCGGCTATACTTTTTTTAGGAATATCCAGGCAAGGTCAAGTTGTTATTCTCCGCCCCGCTGGGCTGCAAATCTTTCCTAGGAGGGTTGCATTAGGCTTAACAAGAAAATGGGCTTTAAGAAATAATAAATGGGATGTAATTATAAAAACTGGGCAGTAACTATAAAAAATGCACCAAACATGTAATTACTTTATAAAATATTATTTTTGGATATTGAAAATTTTAATTTCATTAATTGTTGCGTGCGTAATGTTTCGTTGGACGTAATATAAATTTATATTGAAATTGTATTTAATCTGACTAGAAATTTCGGGATAAAAATATTTCGGATCCCATCAAAATGTGGGAAATTTTATTGAATTATGTTTTGAACGGTTGGTTGAAATGGGCTGTACTTTTAACAAACTGTAAATGGGCTGTAGTAAATTCCATTGGAATTCAAAAATTTGCTGCACATTCTTACAAATCACAAATGGGCTATAAGTTCTCTGCCACACACTTGTGGCCTTACTAAGTTGACGCGGCCCCCCCGAAAAAAGAGAGTTGACGCATATGCAAGGCTTTGTCAACTTATAGTCAACACACGGTTCTAGCAGCAGTGTCCGTTGGATGTCCATCCAACGGATGCCGTGCGTCTTCTTCAATCTCGGATATTCTAGCTTCACCCGCCCAAAAAATGATTCCTCCCCCTGACATCTGGGGCGCACCATTTCGGAAGCTGACCTGTGGGCCTACTAAGTTGACGGGGACGGAGTGCTTTGTCAACTTAGTCAATATGAACGATTCTAGATCCAGTGACCGTACAATGTCCATCCAACGGCCGTAGTGCTTCTTCAACCTCTGGTCTTGTTGCTCCAGCCGCCCAAAGCAGCGCCGGTCGTGCCGCATGCTCCTGCCTCCCGTGGCCGGCTGTGCTGCCGCGGAGGCCTCACCGCCCCCTACTATTCCAACCGCTGGCCAGGCCCTGCGCCGACGGCAGCCTCACATCGCAGCCGAACCAGTGAACCCTCTTACTCCTCTCCGCGCGGGCTTCCACTGCCGCGTCTTCCCCGGCTCCATGTCGTCCCCTTCCTAGGCCTCGCCGTCGTCCACCGCCCTGGTGCTCTCGGCACGGCATGGTCAACGTGGTCAAGGAACGACTTCCATCGGAAGAATACTGTACATGGAGAGGCTGACAGCTGGGTCCACGGCGGTCGCAAGGAAGTGCCTCCTTATTACGCGCAAAAATAATTATTCCTCCACCTGATTTCAGGGACCCACCGTACAGGCAACTGTATTTCACGAAAAAAAACGTTTCCCCCTGACTGCTAGGACCTACCAGCTGCATCTTCGCACGCAAGGAAGTGCGTCCGGGCAAAAAAAAAAACGATTCGCCCCCCTGACTGCTGGGACCCACCAGCTACATCTTCGCACGCAAGGAAGTGCCTGACAGTCGGGACCCACCTGGTCGAAGCATACATAGCATTGTCATTCTGGTCGCGAACGTTTACGTACATACTGGTCGATGTAGAGGTGCGCACGTGTCGTAGTAGAGGCGCACACGTAGCATGTACACGTATGTACAGCGGCCAGTGTGCAAGGAAGAAAATACGGCCACGTACATACATACGGGCAGGGTCTCGAACACCTACTCGCGCATACGTACGACCAGGGCTCATGTACATGGCTGGGTCGGAACGGAGAAACAGCGTCGTCGTCATGTTCATGGGGAGCCAACCGGCTGGGTCGGAACGAAATGCGTCATCGTGTTCATCGGGAGGGCTTGGACGGAACAGCCGATGGAAACGAGGCCTGGCGTACCGCAGAACGGAGGAAACAGCCTTGTGTTCGACCGGCCACGTTCGAAACGGGACCCTGTTCATCGGGAGGGGTCGGGCGTACCACAAAACGGAGGAAACGGACCTCCTACGGTCGAAACGGGGGTCCTGTTGATCGGGAGGGGTGTGGCGTACCGCAAAACGGAGGAAACGGACTTGTGTTGGAGCGCTACGGTCGAGACGGGGGTCCTGTTCATCGGGAGGGGTGTGGCGTACCACAAAACGAGACTCCACGGGATACTGTTCATCCACCGTCGACCTCCTCCAGCCTCCACCTGCGACTGTTCATCCACAGGCTCCTGTTCATCCAGCCTCCACCGCGCGCTACTCCACCGGCTACTGTTCAACCAGCCCTCTCCACGAGCTCCTGTTCAACCACCCCTCCACAGGCTACTGTTCATCCTGCCCTCCACCGTCTACTGTTCATCCTGCCCTCCACGGGGTGGTCCTGTTCATCCAGCCCTCCACGGGGTCCTGTTCATCCAGCCTCAACCGGCTCGAACGATCGGGGTCCTGTTCATCCAGAGGCAACGCCACGGGGTCCTGTTCATCCACCCCCACCGGGAACTGTTCATCCACCCCCTCCCCCGCAACGCTCACTGTTCATCCAGAGGCAGCATCGATCGGTTTCAGTTAGCAGCAGTAGCAAAGGAATCGCTCGATCGGGTTCAGTTAACAGCCATCGATAGACCGCTCGGGTTCAGTAACGCGTAGCGTGCAGTGCAATCGCTCGGGTTCAGTTAGAGCCCAACGCCTCGCACACACGCGCGTACGTACGAGAGAAACACGCATCACTCGGCCCCCGACCACCCACCGTAACCGGGGACTCCCCGATATTTTCCGCGCCCTCGCTTCTACCACGGTTTTTTCCGTCATGGACGGCCCAAAGAATGTCATGCAGCTGCGTCTTTGGCCCGCCCAGGACGAAAAGCCCATTTTCTGTCATGATTTATTATCATAGAAGTAGGACCCCACCACATCTATGATGATACCGGGTTTTGTCACAATTATCGTCATAGAAGTGTCATAAGTATGACAGAAAAGATTTTCGTTCGGCCCAAAATGTCACGGATGTGTCTTTTTTTGTAGTGCTTCATACCCACAACGTAGTTTTATTTCTCGTTTCTAGTTGGAAGCAAACGTTCGGTGTACGTAGAGTCGTATAAGTGGTAGATAGGGCTTGAGAGAATATTGATCTTACCTTTAGCTCCTTGTGAGTTCGACACTCCATACTTATCACTTCCACCTTTGGAAATTGCTACGATGATTCCCTGCACTTGGGGATTATCACTTAGCATGTTGATCGTTAAGTTATATTGCTATTGCTTTCATGTATGTCAAATACATATTCCTTTGACTTTGAGATCATGCAACTCCCGAATACCAGAGGAATGCCTTGTGTGCTATCAAACTTCACAACGTAACTGGGTGATTATAAAGATGCTCTACAGGTATCTCCGAAGGTGTCTTGTTGGGTTGGCGTGAATCGAGATTAGAATTTGTCACTCTGAGTATTGGAGAGGTATCTCTGGGCCCTCTCGGTAATGCACATCATAAGAAGCCTTGCAAGCAAAGTGACGAATGAGTTAGTTGTGGGATGATTTATTAAGGAACGAGCAAAGAGACTTGCCGGTAGCGAGATTAAAGTAGGTATGAAGATACCGACGATCGAATCACGAGCAGGTAACATACCGATGACAAAGGCAATAATGTATGTTGTCATAACAGTTCGACCGATAAAGATCTTCATAGAATGTGTAGGAGCCAATATGCGTATCTAGGTTCCGGTGTTGGTTATTGACCAGAGAAGTGTCTCGGTCATGTCTACATAGTTCTCGAACCTGTAGGGTCCGCACGCTTAACGTTCGATGACGATTTGTATTATATGAGTTATGTGATTTGGTGACCGAATGTTGTTCGGAGTCCCGGTTAAGATCACGGACATGACGAGGAGTCTTGAAATGGTCGAGAGGTAAAGATTGATATATAGGACGATGGTATTCGGACACCGGAAGTGTTCCGGAGGGTACCGGGTACATATCGGGTCACCGGAAGGGGTTCCGGGCACCCCCGGCAAAAGATATGGGCCTTATAGGCCAAGAGGGGAAAACACACCAGCCACAAAGGGGCTGGTGCGCCCCCCATATGGGCTGGCCAAATTGTAGTAGAAAAGGTGGAGGAGGAAAGGAAAAAGGGTATAGGATTCCCCCTTCCCCCTCTTCCCTTCCTACTCCGTATAGGAATAAGAAAGGGGGGAGGCCGAATTGGGAGGACCCCAAGTAGGACTCCTCCTACTTGGGGCGCCCCCTTGGCTGCCTCTCCTCCCCTCCAACCTATATATATGTGGGGGAGGCACAGCTAGAACACACACCAACAATTGTTAGTCGTGTGCAACGCCCTCCTCCACAGTTTACGCCTCCGGTCATAACTTCGTAGTGCTTAGGCGAAGCCCTGCATGGATCACTTCACCATCACCGTCACCATGCCGTCGTGCTGACGGAACTCTCCCTCGACACTTTACTGGATCAAGAGTTCGAGGGACGTCATCGAGCTGAACGCGTGCAGAACTCGGAGGTGCCGTACGTTCGGTGCTTGATCAGTCGGATCGAGAAGAAGTTCGACTACATCAACCGCGTTGTCAAACGCTTCCGCTTTCAATCTATGAGGGTACATGGACACACTCTCCCCCTCTCGTTGCTATGCATCTCCTAGATAGATCTTGCGTGAGCGTAGGATTTTTTTTTCGAAATTGCATGCTACGTTTCCCAACAGTGGCATCCGAGCCAGGTCTATGCGTAGATGATATGCACGAGTAGAACACAAGAGTTGTGGGCGGTGATCATCATACTGCTTACCACCAATGTCTTATTTTGATTCGGCGGTATTGTTGGATGAAGCGGCCCGGACCAACCTTACATGACCACGTTCATGAGATCGGTTCCACCGGCAGACATGCAACTAGTTTTGCATAAAGGTGGCTGGCGGGTGTCTGTTACTCCAACTTTAGTTGAATCGAATTTGACTGCGGCCGGTCCTTGTTGAAGGTTAAAACCGCAAACTTGATGAAACACCGGTGTGGTTTTGATGCGTAGGTAAGAATGGTTCTTGCTAGAAGCACATAGCAGCCACGTAAAACTTGCAACAACAAAGTAGAGGACATCTAACTTGTTTTTGTATGGCATGTTGTGATGTGATATGGTCAAGACACGGTGTGTTATACGTTATTGTATGAGATGATCATGTTTTGTAAAACTTATCGGCAACTAGCAGGAGCCTTATGGTTGTCGCTTTATTGTATGAAATGCAAACGCCATGTAATTGCTTTACTTTATCAGTATGCGTTAGCGATAGTTGTAGAAGCAATAGTTGGCGAGACGACCACGACGCTACGATGGAGATCAAGGTATCAAGCCGGTGACGATGGAGATCATGACGGTGCTTTGGAGATGGAGATCAAAGGCACAAGATGATGATGGCCATATCATGTCAAATATTTAGATTGCATGTGATGTCTATCTTTTATGCATCTTATTTTGCTTAGTACGGCGGTAGCATTATAAGATGATCCCTTACTAAAATTTCAAGGTATAAGTGTTCTCCCTGAGTATGCACCGTTGCGACAGTTCGTCGTGCTGAGACACCACGTGATGATCGGGTGTGATAGGCTCTACGTTCACATACAACAGGTGCAAGACAGTTTTACACATGCGGAATACTCGGGTTAAACTTGACGAGCCTAGCATGTACAGAGATGGCCTCGGAACACTAGAGACCGAAAGGTCGAACATGAATCATATAGTAGATATGATCAACATAGAGATGTTCACCATTGATGACTACTCCATCTCACGTGATGATCGGACCTGGTTTAGTTGATTTGGATCAGTATCATTTAGATGACTTGAGGGATGTCTATCTAAGTGGGACTTCTTAAGTAATATGATTAATTGAACTTAATTTATCATGAACTTAGTGTTGATAGTATTTGCATATCTATGTTGTAGATCAATAGCTCGCGTATAGCTCCCCTGTTTTATCTTTGATATATTCCTAGAGAAAACTATGTTGAAAGTTGATAGTAGCAATGATGCGGACTGGGTCTGTGATCCGAGGATTATCCTCATTGCTGCACAGAAGAATTATGTCCTTGATGCACCGCTAGGCGATAGACCTATTGCAGGAGCGGATGCAGACCTTATGAACATTTGACAAGCTCGGTATGATGAATACTTTATAGTTTAGTGCACCATGCTTTACGGCTTAGAACCGGGACTTCAAAAACATTTTGAAAGCCACAGAGCATATGAGATGGAATTGGTATTTCAGACTCATGCCCATGTGGAGAGGTATGAGACCTCTGACAAGTACTTTGCCTACAAGATGGAGGACAAGAGCTCAGCCAGTGAGCATGTACTTAGATTGTCTGGGTACTACAATCGCTTGAATCAAGTGGGAGTTAATCTTCCAGATAAGATAGTGATTGATGGAGTTCTCTAGTCACTATTACCAAACTACTGGAACTTCGTGATGAACTGTAATATGCAAGGGATGACGAAAATGATTCCCAAGCTCTTCTCGATGCTGAAATCGGCGAAGGTAGAAATCAAGAAATAACATCAAGTGTTGATGGTTAACAAAACCACTAGTTTCAAGAAAAAGGGCAAAGGAAAAGAAAGGGAACTTCAAGAAGAATGACAAGCAAGTTGCCACTCCGGTGAAGAAGCCCAAAGCTAGACCTAAGCCGGAAATTGAGTGCTTCTATTGCAAAGGGAACGGTCACTGGAACCGGAACTACCCCCAAATACTTGGCGGATAAGAAGGATGGCAAAGTGAACAAAGGTATATTTGATATACATGTTATTGATGTGTACTTTACTAGTGTTCATAGCAGCCCCTGGGTATTGAATACCGGTTCAGTTGCTAAGATTAGTAACTCGAAACAAGAGTTGCAAAATGAACAGAGACTAGTTAAGGGCAAGGTGACGATGTCTGTTGGAAGTGATTCCAAGGTTGATAAGATCACCATCACACACTCCCTCTACCTTCGGGATTAGTGTTGAACCTAAATAAATGTTATTTGGTGTTTGCGTTGAGCATGAATATGATTGGATCATGTTTATTGCAATACGGTTATTCATTTAAGTCAGAGAATAATTGTTGTTCTGTTTACATGAATAAAACCTTCTATGGTCATACACCCAATGTAAATGGTTTATTGAATCTCGATCGTAGTGATACACATATTCATAATATTGATGCCAAAAGGAAGCAAAGTTAAATGATGATAGTGCAACATAGTTGTGGCACTGTTGTTTTGTTCATATTGGTATAAAACGCATGAAGAAACTCCATGCAGATGGACTTTTGGAATCACTTGATTATAAATAATTTGATACTTGAGAACCATGCCTCATGGGCAAGATGACTAAAACTCTGTTCTCTGGAACAATGGAGCGAGCTAATGACTTATTGGAAATAATACATATCGATGTATGCGGTCCAATGAGTGTCGAGGTTCGCGGCGGGTATCGTTATTTTCTGACCTTCACACATGACTTGAGCAGATATAGGTATATCTACTTAATGGAACACAAGTCTGAAACATTTGAAAAGTTCAAAGAATTTCAGAGTGAAGTGGATAATCATCGTGACAAGAAAACAAAGTTTCTACCATCTGATCGCGGAGGCGATTATTTGAGTAACGAGTTTGGCCTTCATTTAAAACAATGTGGAATAGTTTCACAACTCATGCCACCTGGAACACCACAGCGTAATGGTGTGTCTGAATGTCGTAACCGTACTTTATTAGATATGGTGCGATCTATGATGTCTCTTATTGATTTACCACTATCATTTTGGGGTTATGCATTAGAGACAGCTGCATTCATGTTAAATAGGGCACCGTCTAAATCCGTTGAGACGACACCGTATGAAATGTGGTTTGGCAAGAAACCTAAGCTGTCATTTCTTAAAGTTTGCGGTTGCGATGCTTATGAAAAAGCTTCAACCTGATAAGCCCGAACCCAAATCGGAGAAGTGAGTCTTCATAGGATACCCAAAAGAAACTATTGGGTACACCATCTACCACAGATCCGAATGCAAGATCTTCGTTGCTAAGAATGGGTCCTTTCTAGAGAAGGAGTTTCTCTCGAAAGAAGTGAGTGGGAGGAAAGTAGAACTTGATGAGGTAATTGTGCCTTCTCTCGAATTGGACAGTAGCACATCAGAGAAATCTGTTTCCCGTGATGTCTACAACAAGTAGAGAGGAAGCTAATGATCATGATCATGAAACTTCAGATCAAGTTACTACTGGACATCGTAGGTCGAACAGAGCAAGTTCCGCACCAGAGTGGTACGGTAATTCTGTTCTGGAAGTCATGTCACTAGACCATGACGAATCTACAAACTATGAAGAAGCTACGATGAGCCCAAATTCCGACAGATGGCTTGAGGCCATGAAATCTGAGATACGATCCATGTATGAGAACAAAGTGTGGACTTTGATTGACCAGCCCGATGATCGGCGAGCCATTGAGAATAAATGGATCTTCAACAGGAAGACAGACGCTGATAGTAGTGTTGCTATCTACAAAGCTCGAATTGTCGCAAAAGGTTTTCGACAAGTTCAAGGTGTTGACTACGATGAGATTTTCTCACTCGTATCGATGCTTAAAGTCTGTCCGAATCATGTTAGCAATTGCCGCATTTTATGAAATCTGGCAAATGGATGTCAAAACTGCATTCCTTAATGGATTTATTAAATAAGAGTTGTATATGATGCAACCAGAAGGTTTTCTCAATCCTAAAGGTGCTAACAAAGTGTGCAGGCTCCAGCGATCCATCTATGGACTGGTGCAAGCATCTCGGAGTTGAAATATACGCTTTGATGAGTTGATCAAAGCATATAGTTTTATACAGACTTGCGATGAAGCCTGTATTTACAAGAAAGTGAGTGGGAGTACTACAGCCTTTCTCATAAGTATATGTGAATAATATATTGTTGATCGAAAATGATGTAGAATTTTTTGGAAAGCATAAAGGAGTGTTTGAAAGGAGTTTTTCAAAGAAAGACCTCGGTGAAGCTACTTACATATTGGGCGTCAAGATCTATAAAGATAGATCAAGACGCTTGATAAGACTTTCGATGAGTACATACCTTGATAAGATTTTGAAGGAGTTCAAAATGGATCAATCAAAGAAGGAGTTCTTGCCTGAGTTGTAAGGTATGAAGTTGAGTAAGACTCAAAACCCGACCACGGCAGAAGATAGAGAGAGAATGAAAGTCATTCCCTATGCCTCAGCCATAGGTTCTATAAAGTATACCATGCTGTATACCAGACCTATGTGTACCTTGCCATGAGTTTGGCAAAGGGGTACAATAGTGATCCAGGAGTGGATCCCTGGACAGCGGTCAAAATTATCCTTAGAGGACTAAGGAAATATTTCTCGGTTATGGAGGTGATAAAGAGTTCATCGTAAAGAGTTACGTCGATCAAGCTTTAACACCGATCTGGATGACTCTGAGTCTCAATCTGGATACATATTGAAAGTGGGAGCAGTTAGCTAGAGTACCTCCATGCAGAGCATTGTAGACATAGAAATTTGCAAAATACATACGGATCTAAATGTGGCAGACACGTTGACTAAACTTCTCTCACAAGAAAAACATGATCACACCTTAGTACTCTTTGGGTGTTAATCACATGGCGATGTGAACTAGATTATTGACTCTAGTAAACCCTTTGGGTGTTGGTCACATGGCGATGTGAAGTATGGTGTTATTCACATGGTGATGTGAACTAATTGTGTTGATCAGATGGCGATGTGAACTATATTATTGACTCTAGTGCAAGTGGGAGACTGAAGGAAATATGCCCCAGAGGCAATAATAAAGTTGTTGTTTTATATTTCCTTATTCATGATAAATGTTTATTATTCATGCTAGAATTGTATTGACCGGGAACCCTAATACATGTGTTAATACATAGACAAAACACTGAGTCCCTAGTGAGCCTCTACTTTGACTAGCTCGTTGATCAAAGATGGTTAAGGTTTCCTAACCATGGACATGAGTTGTCATTCGATAACGGGATCACATCATCAGGAAAATGATGTGATGGACAAGACTCATCCATTAGCTTAGCATGTTGATCGTTAAGTTATATATCTATTGCTTTCATGTATGTCAAATACATATTCCTTTGACTATGAGATCATGCAACTCCCTGATACCGGAGGAATGCCTTCTGTGCTATCAAACATCACAACATAACTGGGTGATTATAAAGATGCTCTATAGGTATCTCCGAAGGTGTCTTGTTGGGTTGGCGTGAATCGAGATTAGGATGTGTCACTCCGAGTATCGAAGAGGTATCTCTGGGCCCTCTCGGTAATGCACATCATAAGAAGCCTTGCAAGCAAAGTGACTAATGAGTTAGTTGCGGGATGATGTATTATGGAACAAGTAAAGAGACTTGCCGGTAACGAGATTGAACTAGGTATGAAGATACCGACGATCGAATCTCAGGCAAGTACCATACCGATGACAAAGGGAATAACGTATGTTGTCATAACGGTTCGACCGATAAAGATCTTCGTAGAATATGTAGGAGCCAATATGAGCATCCAGGTTCCACTATTGGTTATTGATGGGAGAAGTGTCTCATTCATGTCTACATAGTTCTCGAACCCATAGGGTCCGCACGCTTAACGTTCGATGATGATTTTGTACTATATGATTTATGTGATTTGGTGACCGAATGTTGTTCGGAGTCCCGGATGAGTGTTGGGGAACGCAGTAATTTCAAAAAAATCCTACGATCACGCAAGATCTATCTAGGTGATGCATAGCAGTGAGAGGGGAGAGTGTTGTCCATTTACCCTCGTAGACCGAAAGCGGAAGCGTTATGACAACGCGGTTGATGTAGTCGTACGTCTTCATGATCCGACCGATCCTAGCACCGAAGGTATGGCACCTCCGTGATCTGCACACGTTCAGCTCGGTGACGTCCCACGAACTCTAGATCCAGCTGAGGTCGAGGGAAAGTTTCATCAGCACGACGGCGTGATGACGGTGATGATGAAGTTACCGACGCAGGGCTTCGCCTAAGCACTACAACGATATGACCGAGGTGGAAATTTGTGGAGGGGGGCACCGCACACGGCTAAACAAACAACTTGTGTGTCTATGGGGAGCCCCCTCCCTCGTATATAAAGGAGTGGAGGAGGGGAGGCCCGGCCCTCTATGGCGCGCCCAAGGGCGGGAGTCGTACTCCCAGTAGGAGTAGGTTTCCCCCTTTCCCTAGTTGGAGTAGGAGAAGAAGGAAGAGGGAGAGGGAGAGAAGAAAGGGGGCCGGCCCCCCTCCCAATTCGAATTGGGCTTGGGGGGGCGCCCCCACCTTCGCCGCCTCCTCCTCTCTTCCACTAAGGCCCAATAAGGCCCATTGACTCCCCGGGGGGTTCCGGTAACCTTCCGGTACTCCGGAAAATGTCCGAACTCATCCGGAACCATTCCGGTGTCCAAACATAGCCTTCCAATATATCGATCTTTATGTCTCGACCATTTCGAGACCCCTCGTCATGTCCGTGATCACATCCGGGACTCCGAACAACCTTCGGTATATCAAAACACATAAACTCATAATACCGATTGTCATCGAACATTAAGTGTGCGGATCCTACGGGTTCGAGAACTATCTAGACATGATCGAGACTCATCTCCGGTCAATAACCAATAGCGGAACCTGGATGCTCCTATTGGTCCCTACATATTCTGCGAAGATCTTTATCTGTCAAACCGCATAACAACATATGTTGTTCCCTTTGTCATCGGTATGTTACTTGCCCGAGATTCGATCGTCAGTATCTCAATACCTAGATCAATCTCGTTACCGGCAAGTCTCTTTACTCGTTCCGTAATGCATCATCCCGTAACTAACTCATTAGTCACATTGCTTGCAAGGCTTATAGTGATGTGCATTACCGAGAGGGCCCAGAGATACCTCTCCGACAATTGGAGTGACAAATCCTAATCTCGATCTATGCCAACTCAACAAACACCATCGGAGACACCTGTAGAGCATCTTTATAATCACCCAGTTACGTTGTGGCATTTGATAGCACACTAAGTGTTCCTCCGGTATTCGGGAGTTGCATAATCTCATAGTCATAGGAACATGTATAAGTTATGAAGAAAGCAATAGCAATAAACTAAACGATCATAGTGCTAAGCTAACAGATGGGTCAAGTCAATCACATTATTCTCTAATGATGTGATCCCGTTCATCAAATGACAACTCATGTCTATGGTTTGGAAACCTAACCATCTTTGATTAGCGAGCTAGTCAAGTAGAGCATACTAGTGACACTCTGCTTTGTCTATGTAGTCACACATGTACTAAGTTTCTGGTTAATACAATTCTAGCATGAATAATAAACATTTATCATGATATAAGGAAATATAAATAACAACTTTATTATTGTCTCTAGGGCATATTTCCTTCAGTCTCCCACTTGCACTGGAGTCAATAATCTCGATTACACAGTAATGATTCTAACACCCATGGAGTCTTGGTGCTGATCATGTTTTGCTCGTGAGAGAGGCTTAGTCAACGGGTCTACAACATTCAGATCCGTATGTATCTTGCAAATCTCTATGTCTCCCTCCTTGACTTGATCGCGGATGGAATTGAAGCTTCTCTTGATGTGCTTGGTTCTCTTGTGAAATCTGGATTCCTTGCGAAGGCAATTGCACTAGTATTGTCACAAAAGATTTTCATTGGACCCGATTCACTAGGTATGACACCTATATCGGATATGAACTCCCTCATCCAGACTCCTTCATTTGCTGCTTCCGAAGCAGCTATGTACTCCGCTTCACACGTAGATCCCGCCACGACGCTTTGCTTGGAACTCACCAACTGACAGCTCCACCATTCAATAAAAATACGTATCCGGTTTGTGACTTAGAGTCATCTGGATCAGTGTCAAAGCTTGCATCGACGTAACCATTTACTACGAGCTCTTTGTCACCTCCATAAACGAGAAACATATCCTTAGTCCTTTTCAAGTATTTCAGGATGTTCTTGACCATTGTCCAGTGATCCACTCCTGGATTACTTTGGTACCTCCCTGCTAAACTAATAGCAAGGCACACATCAGGTCTGGTACACAACATTGCATACATGATAGAACCTATGGCTGAAGCATAGGGAATGACTTTCATTTTTTCTCTATCTTCTGCAGTGGTCGAGCATTGAGTCTGACTCAACTTCACACCTTGTAACATAGGCAAGAACCCTTTCTTCGCTTGATCCATTTTGAATTTCTTCAAAACTTTATCAAGGTATGTGCTTTGTGAAAGTCCAATTAAGCGTCTTGATCTATCTCTATAGATCTTGATGCCTAATATATAAGCAGCTTCACCGAGGTCTTTCATTGAAAAATTCTTATTCAAGTATCCATTTATGCTATTCAGAAATTCAGTATCATTTCCGATCAACAATATGCCATCCACATATAATATCAGAAATGCTACAGAGCTCCAACTCACTTTCTTGTAAATACAGGCTTCTCCAAAAGTCTGTATAAAACCATATGCTTTGATCACACTATCAAAGCGTATATTCCAACTCCGAGATGCTTGCACCAGTCCATAAATGGATCGATGGAGCTTACATACTTTGTTAGCACCTTTTGGCTCGACAAAACTTTCTGGTTGCATCATATACAACTCTTCTTTAAGATATCCATTAAGGAATGCAGTTTTGACATCCATTTGCCAAATTTCATAATCATAAAATGCAGCAATTGCTAACAAGATTCGGACGAACTTAAGCATCGCTACGGGTGAGAAGGTATCATCATAGTCAACTCCTTGAACTTGTCGAAAACCTTTGCAACAAGTCGAGCTTTGTAGACAGTAACATTACCTTCAGTGTCAGTCTTCTTCTTGAAGATCCATTTATTCTCTATGGCTTGCCAATCATCGGGCAAGTCAACCAAAGTCCACACTTTGTTCTCATACATGGATCCCATTTCAGATTTCATGGCCTCAAACCATTTTGCGGAATCTGGGCTCATCATCGCTTCCTCATAGTTCGTAGGTTCGTCATGGACAAGTAACATGACCTCCAGAATAGGATTACTGTACCACTCTGGTGCGGATCTTACTCTGGTTGACCTACGAGGTTCGGTAGTAACTTGATCAAAAGTTTCATGATCATCATCATTAGCTTCCTCACTAGTTGGTGTAGGAATCCATAGAACTGACTTCTGTGATGTACTACTTTCCAACTGGGAGAAGGTACAATTACCTCATCAAGTTTTACTTTCCTCCCACTCACTTCTTTTGAGAGAAACTCCTTCTCTAGAAAGGATCCATTCTTAGCAACGAATATCTTGCCTTCGGATCTGTGATTGAAGGTGTACCCAACAGTCTCCTTTGGGTATCCTATGAAGACACATTTCTCCGATTTGGGTTCGAGCTTATCAGGTTGAAGCTTTTTCACATAAGCATCGCAGCCCCAAACTTTAAGAAACGGCAACTTGGGTTTCTTGCCAAACCACCGTTCATAAGGTGTCGTCTTAACGGATTTAGATGGTGCCCTATTTAACGTGAATGCAGCCGTCTCTAAAGCATAACCCCAAAATGATAGCGGTAAATTAGTAAGAGACATCATAGATCACACCATATCTAATAAAGTACGATTACGACGTTCGGACACACCATTACGCTATGGTGTTCCGGGTGGCGTGTGTTGCTAAACTATTCCGCATTGTTTCAAATAAAGACCAAACTCGTAACTCAAATATTCTCCTCCACGATCAGATCGTAGAAACTTTATTTTCTTGTTACGATGATTTTCCACTTCACTCTGAAATTCTTTGAACTTTTCAAATGTTTCAGGCTTATGTTTCATCAAGTAGATATACCCATATCTGCTCAAATCATCTGTGAAGGTGAGAAAATAACGATACCCGCCGCGAGCATCAACACTCATCGGACCGCATACATCAGTATGTATTATTTCCAACAAGTCTGTTGCTCGCTCCATTGTTCCGGAGAATGGAGTCTTAGTCATCTTGCCCATGAGGCATGGTTCGCACGCATCAAGCGACTCATAATCAAGTGATTCCAAAAACCCATCAGCATGGAGTTTCTTCATGCGCTTTACACCAATATGACCTAAACGGCAGTGCCACGAATAAGTTGATCTATCGTTATTAAACTTATATCTTTTGGCTTCAATACTATGAACATGTGTATCACTACTATCAAGATTTAGTAAAAATTGACCACTCATTAAGGGTGCATGACCATAAAAGATATTACTCATATAAATAGAACAACCATTATTCTCTGATTTAAATGAATAACCGTCTCGCATCAAACAAGATCCAGATATAATGTTCATGCTCAACGCTGGCACCAAATAACAATTATTTAGTTCTAAAACTAATCCCAAAGGTAGATCTAGAGGTAGCGTGCCGACGGCGATCACATCGACTTTGGAACCATTTCCCACGCGCATCGTGACCTCGTCCTTAGCCAATCTTCGCTTAATCCGTAGACCCTATTTTGAGTTGCAAATATTAGCAGCAGAACGAGTATCAAATACACAGGCTCTACTGCGAGCATTAGTTAAGTACACATCAATAACATGTATATCAAATATACCTTTCACTTTGCCATCCTTCTTCTACGCCAAATACTTGGGGCAGTTCCGCTTCCAGTGACCAGTCCCTTTGCAGTAGAAGCACTCAGTCTCAGGCTTAGGTCCAGACTTGGGCTTCTTCACTTGAGCATCAACTTGTTTGCCGATCTTCTTGAAGTTCCCCTTCTTCCCTTTGCCCTTCTTCTTGAAACTGGTGGTCTTGTTAACCATCAACACTTGATGCTCCTTCTTGATTTCTACCTCCGCAGCCTTTAGCATTGCGAAGAGCTCGGGAATTGTCTTATCCATCCCTTGCATATTATAGTTCATCATGAAGCTTTTGTAGCTTGGTGGCAGTGATTGAAGAACTCTGTCAATGACACTATCATCAGGAAGATTAACTCCCAGTTGAGTCAAGTGGTTGTGGTACCCAGACATTCTGAGTATATGTTCACTGACAGAACTATTCTCCTCCATTTTGCAGCTATATAACTTATTGGAGACTTCATGTCTCTCAATCCGGGCATTTTCTTGAAATATTAACTTCAACTCCTGGAACATCTCATATGCTCCATGATGTTCAAAACGTCGTTGAAGTCCCAATTCTAAGCCGTAAAGCAGGGCACACTGAACTATCGAGTAGTCATCAGCTTTGCTCTGCCAGACGTTCATAACATCTAGCGTTGCTCCTGTTGCGGGTTTGGCACCTAGCGGTGCTTCCAGGATGTAATTCTTCAGTGCAGCAATGAGGATAATCCTCAAGTTATGGACCCAGTCCATGTAATTGCTACCATCATCTTTCAACTTAGCTTTCTCTAGGAACGCATTAAAATTCAACGGAACAACAGCACGGGCCATTTATCTACAACAACATAGACATGCAAAAAACTATCAGGTACTAAGTTCATGATAAATTAAAGTTCAATTAATCTTATTACTTAAGAACTCCCACTTAGATAGACATCCCTCCAATCATCTAAGTGATCACGTGATCCATATCAACTAAACCATGTCCGATCATCACGTGAGATGGAGTAGTTTTCAATGGTGAACATCACTATGTTGATCATAGCTACTATATGATTCACGCTCAACCTTTCGGTCTCAGTGTTCCGAGGCCATATCTGCATATGCTAGGCTCGTCAAGTTTAACCCGAGTATTCTGCATGTGCAAAACTGGCTTGCACCCGTTGTATGTGAACGTAGAGCTTATCACACTCGATCATCACGTGGTGTCTCGGCACAACGAACTATCGCAACGGTGGGAGAACACTTATACCTTGAAATTTAGTGAGAGATCATCTTATAATGCTACCGCCGAACTAAGCAAAATAAGATGCATAAAGGATAAACATCACATGCAATCAATATAAGTGATATGATATGGCCATCATCATCTTGTGCCTTTGATCTCCATCCCCAAAGCACCGTCATGATCACCATCGTCACCGGCTTGACACCTTGATCTCCATTGAAGTATCGTTGTCGTCTCGCCAACTATTGCTTCTACGTCTATCGCTGCCGCTTAGTGATAAAGTAAAGAATTACATGGCGATTGCATTTCATACAATAAAGCGACAACCATATGGCTCCTGCCAGTTGCCAATAACTGTGTTAGAAAACATGATCATCTCATCCAACAATTTATATAATCACGTCTTGACCATATCACATCACAACATGCCCTGCAAAAACAAGTTAGACGTCCTCTACTTTGTTGTTCCAAGTTTTACGTGGCTGCTACGGGCTTAGCAAGAACCATTCTTACCTACGCATCAAAACCACAACGATTTTTCGTCAAGTTTGCTATTTTAACCTTCAACAAGGACCGGGCATAGTCACACTCGATTCAACTAAAGTTGGAGAAATAGACAACCACTAGCCACCTGTATGCGAAGCACGTCGGTTGAACCAGTCCCGCGTAAGCGTACGCGTAATGTCGGTCTGAGCCGCTTCATCCAACAATACCACTGAATCTACTCGTGCATATAACATCTACGGATAGACCTGGCTCGGATGGCACTGTTGGGGAACGCAGTAATTTCAAAAAAAATCCTACGATCACGCAAGATCTATCTAGGTGATGCATAGCAATGAGAGGGGAGAGTGTTGTCCACGTACCCTCGTAGACCGAAAGCGGAAGCATTCTGACAACGCGGTTGATGTAGTCGTACGTCTTCACAATCCGACCGATCCTAGCACCGAAGGTATGGCACCTCCGCGATCTGCACACGTTCAGCTCGGTGACGTCCCACGAACTCTAGATCCAGCTGAGGTGGAGGGAGAGTTTCGTCAGCATGACGGCGTGATGACAGTGATGATGAAGTTACTGACGCAGGGCTTCGCCTAAGCACTACAACGATATGACCGAGGTGGAAATCTGTGGAGGGGGGCACCGCACATGGCTAAACAATCAACTTGTGTCTCTATAGGGTGCCCCCCTCCCCCTTATATAAAGGAGTGGAGGAGGGGAGGGTCGGCCCTCTATGGCGCGCCCAAGGGGGGGAGTCCTACTCCCAGTAGGAGTAGGTTTCCCCCTTTCCCTAGTTGGAGTAGGAGAAGAAGGAAGAGGGAGAGGGAGAGAAGGAAAGGGGGGCCGGGCCCGCTCCCAATTCGGATTGGGCTTGGAAGGCGCGCCCCCACCTTGGCCGCCTCCTCCTCTCTTCCACTAAGGCCCAATAAGGCCCATTGACTCCCAGGGGTTTCCCGTAACTCCCGGTACTCCGGAAAATGCCCGAACTCATCCGGAACCATTCCGGTGTCCAAACATAGCCTTCCAATATATCGATATTTATGTCTCGACCATTTTGAGACTCCTCGTCATGTCCGTGATCACATCTGGGACTCCGAACAACCTTCGGTACATCAAAACACATAAACTCATAATACCGATCGTCATCGAACGTTAATCGTGCGGACCCTACGGGTTCGAGGACTATGTAGACATGAGCGAGACTCATCTTCGGTCAATAACCAATAGCCGAACCTGGATGCTCATATTGGTTCCTACATATTCTATGAAGATCTTTATCGGTCAAACCGCATAACAACATATGTTGTTCCCTTTGTCATCGGTATGTTACTTGCCCGAGATTCGATCGTCAGTATCTCAATACCTAGATCAATCTCGTTACCGGCAAGTCTCTTTACTCGTTCCGTAATGCATCATCCCGTAACTAACTCATTAGTCACATTGCTTTCAAGGCTTATAGTGATGTGCATTACCGAGAGGGCCCAGAGATACCTCTCCGACAATCGGAGTGACAAATCCTAATCTCCATCTATGCCAACTCAACAAACACCATCGGAGACACCTGTAGAGCATCTTTATAATCACACAGTTACGTTGTGACGTTTGATAGCACACTAAGTGTTCCTCCGGTATTCGGGAGTTGCATAATCTCATAGTCATAGGAACATGTATAAGTTATGAAGAAAGCAATAGCAATAAACTAAACGATCATAGTGCTAAGCTAACGGATGGGTCAAGTCAATCACATCATTCTCTAATGATGTGATCTCGTTCATCAAATGAAAACTCATGTCTATGGTTAGGAAACTTAACCATCTTTGATTAACGAGCTAGTCAAGTAGAGGCATACTAGTGACACTCTGGTTTTTTCTATGTATTCACACATGTAATAAGTTTCCGTTTAATACAATTCTAGGATGAATAATAAACATTTATCATGATATAAGGAAATATAAATAACAACTTTATTATTGTCTCTAGGGCATATTTCCTTCAATGAGATCACGGACATGACGAGGAGTCTTGAAATGGTCGTGAGGTAAAGCTTCATATATAGGACGATGGTATTCGGACACCGGAAGTGTTCCGGAGGGTACCGGTACATATCGGGTCACCGGAAGGGGTTCCGGGCACCCCCGCAAAAGATATGGGCCTTATGGGCCAAGAGGGGAAAACGCACCAACCACAAAGGGGCTGGTGCGCCCCCCATATAGGCTGGCCAAATTGGAGTAGAAAAGGGGAAGGAGGAAAGGAAAAATGGAATAGGATCCCCCCTTCCCCCTCTTCCCTTCCTACTCCGAATAGGAATAGGAAAGGGGGGATGCCGAATTGGGAGGACCCCAAGTAGGATTCCTCCTACTTGGGGCACCCCCTTGGCTGCCTCTCCTCCCCTCCAACCTATATATATGTGGGGGAGGCACCGCTAGAACACACACCAACAATTGTTAGCCGTGTGCGGCGCCCCCCTCCACAGTTTACGCCTCCGGTCATATCTTCATAGTGCTTAGGGGAAGCCCTGTGCGGATCACTTCACCAACGCCGTCACCAGGCCGTCGTGCTGACGGAACTCTCCCTCGATACTTTGCTAGATCAAGAGTTCGAGGGACGTCATCGAGCTGAACGTGTGCAGAACTCGGAGGTGTTGTACGTTCGATGCTTGATCGGTCGGAACGAGAAGAAGTTCGACTACATCAACCGCGTTGTCAAACGCTTCCGCTTTCGGTGTACGAGGGTACGTGGACTAACTCTCCCCCTCTCATTGCTATGCATCTCATACATAGATCTTGCATGAGCATAGGATTTTTTTTTGAAATTGCATGCTACGTTTCCCAACATTTACCACTATCGTTTTGGGGTTATGCATTAGAGATAGCTGCATTCACGTTAAATAGGGCACTGTCTAAATCCATTGAAACGACACCGTATGAACTATGGTTTGGCAACAAACCTAAGATGTCATTTCTTAAAGTTTGGCGTTGCGACACTTATGTCAAAAGGCTTCAGCCTGATAAGCTCGATCCCAAATCGGAGAAGTGTGTCTTTAGAGGATACCATAAGGAAACAATTGCGTACACCTTCTACCACAGATCCGAAGGCAAGATCTTTGTTGCCAAGAATGGAACATTTCTAGAGAAGGAGTTTCTCTCGAAGAAAGTGAGTGGGAGGAAAGTAGAACTTGAGATAATTGTACCTTCTCTCAATTTGGAAAGTAGCACTCCAGAGAAATATGTTCCCGTCATGCCTACACCAACTAGAGAGGAAGCTAATGATAATGATCATGAAACTTCAGATTAAGTTGCTACTAAACCTCGTAGGTCAAAAAGAGCACGTTCCGCACCAGAGTGGTACGGTAATCCTGTTCTGGACGTCATGTTACTAGACCATGGCGAACCTACGAACTATGAAGAAGCTATGATGAGCCGACATTCTGATAAATGGCTTCAGGCCATGAAATCTGAGATAAGATCCATGTACGAGAACAAAGTATGGACTTTGGTGGACTTGCCCAATGATCGGCAAGCCATTGAGAATAAATGGATCTTCAAGAAGACTGACGCTGATGGTAATGTCACCGTCTACAAAGCTCGACTTGTCGTGAAAGGTTTTCGACAGGTTCAAGGGGTTGACTACGATGAGACCTTCTCACCCGTACTGATGCTTAAGTCAGTCCGAATCATGTTAGCAATTGCCGCATTTTATGATTATGAAATTTGGCAAATGGACGTCAAAACTGCATTCCTTAATGGATTTCTTAAAGAAGAGTTGTATATGATGCAACCGGAAGGTTTTGTCGATCCTAAAGCTGCTAACAAAGTGTGCAAGCTCCAGCGATCCATCTATGGACTGGTGCAAGCATCTCGGAGTTGGAATATACGCTTTGATGAGATGATCAAAGCATATGGTTTTATACAGACTTTCCGTGAAGCTTGTATTTACAAGAAAGTGAGTGGGAGCTCTATAGCTTTTCTGATAAGATATGTAGATGACATATTGTTGATTGGAAATAATATAGAATTTCTCGATAGCATAAAAGGATACTTGAATAAGAGTTTTTCAATGAAAGACCTCGGTGAAGCTGCTTATATATTGGGCATCAAGATCTATAGAGATAGATCAAGACGCTTAATAGGACTTTCACAAAGCACATACCTTGAGAAAGTTTTGAAGAAGTTCAAAATGGATCAGTCAAAGAAAGGGTTCTTGCCTATGTTGCAAGGTGTGAAGTTGAGTCAGACTCAAAGCCCGACCACTGAAGAAGATAGAGAGAAAATGAAAGTCATTCCCTATGCCTCGGCCATAGGTTCTATCATGTATGCTATGTTGTGTACTAGACCTGATGTGTGCCTTGCCATAAGTCTGGCAGAGAGGTACCAAAGTAATCTAGGAGTTGATCACTTGACAGCGGTCAAGAACATCCTAAAGTACCTGAAAAGGACCAAGGATATGTTTCTCGTTTATGGAGATGACAAAGAGCTTGTCGTAAACGGTTACGTTGATGCTAGCTTTGACACTGATCCGGATGACTCTAAGTCACAAACCGAATACGTATTTATATTGAATGGTGCAGCTGTCAGTTGGTGTAGTTCCAAGCAGAGCGTCGTGGCAGAAGGAGAATCTAAAGCAGAACTGGATGGCAGTTCCTTACCTCCCCTCGTCTTAGAGGGATAAATTTTAGTCTTAGCATCCTTCAGGTTCTTCATAGTGATAAATTGATAATAATTCCAAGTGACTCAACAAATATAGCTATGCTCCCCGGCAACGGCGCCAGAAAAAGGTCTTGATAACCCACAAGTATAGGGGATCGCAACAGTTTTCGAGGGTAGAGTATTCAACCCAAATTTATAGATTCGACACAAGGGAGACAAAGAATATTTGCAAGTATTAGCAGCTGAGTTGTCAATTCAACCACACCTGGAGATTAATTATCTGCAGCAAGTAATCAGTATCAAAATAGTATGATAGTATTGATAATAGTAGCAGCAACAATGGTAACGGTAACAGTGATAGCAGTAATTTTGTAGCAAGTGCAACAGTAATAGCAGCGGTAATAACTTAGCAAAAACAATATAAGATCAATTCTTAGGCATTGGATCGGTGATTTGTTGGATGATATTCATCATGTAATAGTCAAAACCTAGGGCAATACGGCACTAGCTCCAGTTCATAAATATAATGTAGGCATGTATTCCGTAAATAGTCATACATGCTTATGGAAAGAACTTGCATGACATCTTTTGTCCTACCCTCCCGTGGCAGCGGGGTCCATATTGGAAACTAAGGGATATTAAGGCCTCCTTTTAATAGAGAACCGGAACAAAGCATTAACACACGATGAATACATGAACTCCTCAAACTACGGTCATCACCGGGAGTGGTCCCGACTATTGTCACTCTGGGGTTGCCGGATCATAACACGTAGTAGGTGACTATAAATTGCAAGATTGGATCTAGAACATGGATATAATGGTGATAACATAAACGGTTCAGATCTGAAATCATGGCACCCGGGCCCAAAGTGACAAGCATTAAGCATGGCAAAGTCATAGCAACATCAATCTCAGATCATAATGGATACTAGGGATCAAGCCCCACTACTGCAGGATGCTGCTAACGCGACACTACGATCAGAGACCCTTCGACGAAACTGTGTGCGATGCAATAATCGCAAACGGTAGTGTAAAAGAACTGTCAAAAAAGGTGCAAAACATTTGCGATGAGGCGGAACAAAAGAAACGGGCAGCCTGATGAAGGCATGTGCAATATAGAGCATACGATTCACTCGGATGAACTGTTTGTGATTAGGCAACACAAAAGAAACGGTTAGCCAGATCAAGGTGTGTGTGTGATTGAGGGCATACGCTTCAGAAGGATTAACTGTTTGTGATTAGGCAATAGAACAGAAATGGGTCGGCCAGATCAAAGTGTCTGCGATTGATGGCATACACTTCACATGGATGAACTGTTTGCGATTAGCCACAACAAACTGAAACAGTTAGATAGATCAACTGTGTGCGCTAGACGGGCACACACATTCTAATTAAAAGAAGCGTGCGCGATGGTAATAACGAGGGCGCACGGTTGTTGGAACAAGACGTGTGCTGACATTGCCTATTGTGGTGCACCCTATGGTGCAAACGCCACGTACGCGGCCGAGAAGGCGTACGTGCCCACGTTACACCTTCCGGGAATACTGCCGCACTTATAACCGTCAGTAAATTTTGAGCATGCGTCCCGTCACAATTTTTTAGAAGAACAGGGAGGCCGCGTCCCGTCACATTCCAAATTGCAAACCTGTTCACACCGGTCAAAACCTAAACGGCTTCCCACTTAGGAGCGTATTACTACTCGGTTATAAATACTACTACTCCAAGATGAGTGCACATTCCTCCTCAACTCCTCATCCACAAAAACAAACAAGTCATTCATCATCGTTCCCTTGCGTCTGCCATGGCCAGCGTGAGTTCTGGGTCGAGAGATTGCCACGTGGGAGAGGCGAGCCTGGAAGCGGAAGCACGAGAGATGTCCCGCCTCGCCGCGAAAGCAGCCAACGTGTCCTGCCGCACGGCCGTAGCAGCAGAGAGGTCCCTCCGGGCCACCGAAGCAGCACAGAGGTCCCGCCGCGTAGTCGACGCAGCAGACTGGTCCGGCCACGCCGCGGGAAGCAGAAGAGATGTCTCGCCGCGCCACGAATGCAGCAGAGATGTCCTCCCGCGCCGCGGTAGCCTGGGAAAATGTCTCGCGGGCAGGCGAGGACTCTCACAGGCGCATGTGTGCCCTCGTCCTTACGTAGATGGATCAGATCTCCAGGTGGGCGAGGTTGCAGGATGACCTGAAAGCCTCGTTTGAACAATCTACCGGCGTCATCCGGCAACTAAATGAGAGCAACGCGAAGTTCCAGGCCGAGCGCGACCTGCTGAGGGCGAAGTTCGTCGGAAGTGCGGAGCAGCCGAAGCAGACCACTGCCTTGTTGAAGAGGATCGGCGTCATCGTCGAGAAACTTATGGACGAGAATGCCATGCTGCGCATCGAGCGCAGAAGGCTGGTGGAGGAATTCGTGGATGCTCTCAAGCAGCATCTTGAGGACAAGAAAGAGCTCATCGCCGCTCGTCGCGGAGACTAGTTCCCACGGCCTGCAGCGACTCATCAAGAAAGTAGAGATCAGCGAGCCAGATCGTTGTCTTCCTTCTTCTTTTGCCCATGTGTATTTCGGGCGTTGCCGCATGTGGCTTTTTTTAATTATGTTCCTAAATATGTAAGACAATTATTATCCACTGTCATCATCCTTATATTCATCATGCTTGCTATAAGTCACAATCAATGCTATATAGGTCCGTCAGATCTTACATCAAGATCCGTGCAAAACTTTCTTTTCAGATTTTCATTTTTCTCTCTTAAATCTCAGTCCAGTGAGACATATAGCCACGCCGTAGAATAGGTGTTCAGGCGCCATTAATGGAGATGTTGGGAGGGAGGTGCGCGGCGGGTAGCGGTCAAAGGGCTCTCCTCCCGATGAGCACGCGTAGGGGTCTGATCGCATGCCTCCCGTACTCAAATAGCTACCCCGCACGGCACCTCCTAGCCAATAAAAAAAGGGGATGCGTGGCGGCACATAATTGGTAAGTAGAACGCCCACAGTTTCAATAATACTTGTGTTTCCGATTTGTAACATGACAGCACTTGTTCCTAAATGACTTTGTTGATTGTTAATGTGTGCGCGTTGGCAAATCGGACAGAAAAATTACCACAGCATGTTGGTGCCATGTCAAGACACCATGCCAAGTTTCATGATTTTCAGGCGTGTTTTGGATTTACAGGAATTTAAAAACCAAGTTTCTCAATCTTTCCGACCGAGCCACGACGCCCAGATGTTTGAATTTCATTTCCATCTCTTGCATAGGACCTAGAACCCAAGGACACACATGTGATTTTTCAAACAACTTTGGTGCACTGGAGCGTGTGCTTGTAGTTCAAATTTGAATTATGCACATTAAATGCGCAAAAACTCAATTATGCATTAAAAAGGCCAAACGAACCCGGAATAATTCCAAAATTTAGCATGATACTTCAATTTGGTCTAATCTGCCTGTGTAAAAAAATTAAGGCGGGAGAAGGCAGTGTACGTATGTCGTTTCACACACGGAGGTGACACGTTCCCTCTTGGAACCACGAGCCTTCTTGAGGGAAGCTCCGGTTTGCCATAAGCTTACATCGAAGCTTGTCACAATTCGGCCAAAAAAATCACCGCAGCATGTTGGTGCCATGTCATGACACCATGCCAAGTTTAATGATTTTCAGGCGTGTTTTGGATTCACAGGAATTAAAAAACCAAGTTTCTCAATCTTTCCAGCCAAGCCACGATGCCCAGATGTTTGAATTTCACTCCCATCTCTTGCATGGGACCTAGAAATTCACCCAAGGACACACATGTGATTTTTCAAACAACTTTGGTGCACTGGAGCCTGTGCTTGTAGTTCAAATTCGAATTATGCACATTAAATGAGCAGAAACTCAATTAATGTATAAAAAGGCCAAACAAACCCAGAATAATTCCAAAATTTAGCACGATACTTCTATTTGGTCTAATCGGCCTGTGTAAAAAAATTAAGGCGGGAGAAGGCAGTGTATGTATGTCGTTTCGCACACGGAGGTGACACGTTCCCTCTCAGAACCACGAGTCTTCTTGAGGGAAGCTCCGGTTTGCAAGAAGCTTACACCAAAGCTTGTCCCAATTCGGCAAAAAAAATACCGCAGCATGTTGGTGCCATGTCATGACACCATGCCAAGTTTCATGATTTTCAGGCGTGTTTTGGATTTACATGAATTAAAAAACCAAGTTTCTCAATCTTTCCGGCCCAGCCATGATGCCCAGATGTTTGAATTTCATTCTCATTTCTTGCATGGGATCTATAAATTCACCCAAGGACACACATGTGATTTTTCAACCAACTTTGGTGCACTGGAGCATGTGCTTGTAGTTCAAATTTGAATTATGCACAGAAACTCAATTAATGTATAGAAAAGGCCAAACAAACCTAGAATAATTTGAATTATGCGTAGAAACTCAATCATGTGATTAATGTATCACTGGACAGCGGTGAAGAACATCCTGAAATACCTGAAAAGGACTAAGGATATGTTTCTTGTTTATGGAGGTGACAAAGAGCTCTTCTTAAATGGTTACGTCGATGCAAGCTTTGACACTGATCTGGATGACTCTAAGTCACAAACCGGATATGTATTTATATTGAACGGTGGAGCTCTCAGTTGGTGCAGTTCTAAGCAAAACGTCGTGGCGGGATCTACGTGTGAAGCGGAGTACATAGCTACTTCAGAAAGGAGTCTGGATGAAGGAGTTCATATCCGATCTAGGTGTCATACCTACTGCATCGGGTCCAATGAAAATATTTTGTGACAATACTGGTGCAATTGCCTTGGCAAAGGAATCCAGATTTCACAAGAGAACCAAGCACATCAAGAGACGCTTCAATTCCATCGTGATCAAGTCAAGGAGGGAGACATAGAGATTTGCAAGATACATACGGATCTGAATGTTGCAGACCCGTTGACTAAGCCTCTCTCACGAGCAAAATATGATCAGCACCAAGACTCCATGGGTGTTAGAATTATTACTGTGTAATGTAGATTATTGACTCTAGTGCAAGTGGGATACTGAAGGAAATATGCCCTAGAGGCAATAATAAAGTTGTTATTTATATTTCCTTATATCATGATAATAGTTTCCTAACCATAGACATGAGTTGTCATTTGATTGACGGGATCACATCATTAGAGAATGACGTGATTGACATGACCCATCCGTTAGCTTAGCACAATGATCGTTTAGTTTGTTGCTATTGCTTTCTTCATGACTTATACATGTTCCTATGACTATGAGATTATGCAACTCCCGAATACCGGAGGAACACTTAGTGTGCTATCAAACGTCACAACGTAACTGGGTGATTATAAAGATGCTCTATAGGTGTCTCCGATGGTGTTTGTTGAGTTAGTATAGATCGAGATTAGGATTTGTCACTCCGATTGTTGGAGAGGTATCTCTGGGCCCTCTTGGTAATGCACATCACTATAAGCCTTGCAAGCAATGTGACTAATGAGTTAGTTGCAGGATGATGCATTACAAAATGAGTAAAGAGACTTGCCGGTAACGAGATTGAACTAGGTATTGAGATACCGACGATCGAATCTCGAGCAACTAACATACCGATGACAAAGGTAATAACGTATGTTGTTATGCGGTTTGACCGATAAAGATCTTCGTAGAATATGTGGGAGCCAATATGAGCATCCAGGTTCCGCTATTGGTTATTGACCGGACATGAGTCTCGGTCATGTCTACATAGTTCTCGAACCCGTAGGGTCCGCACGCTTAACGTTCGATGACGATCAGTATAACGAGTTTATGAGTTTTGATGTACCGAAGGTTGTTCGGAGTCTCGGATATGATCACGTACATGACTAGGAGTCTCGAAATGGTCGAGACATAAAGATCGATATATTGGACGATCTTATTCGAACACCAGATAAATATCGGAGTGCAGGGGGGTTATCGGAACCCTTGGGAGAACTAATGGGCCAACATGGGCCTTGTGAGAGAGAGAGGAGGGGCCCCTAGGGCTGCCCCCCCTTGAGGATTTTGAATTGGACTAGGAGGGGGCAGCGCCCCCCTCTTTCCCTCTCCCTCTCTCCCTCTCCTTCCTTCCCTCTCTCTTCCCTTGTTGGAAACCTACTAGGAATAGGATTCCTAGTAGGAATCCTACTTGGGGCGCGCCCCATGAGGGCCGGCCGGCCTCCCCCTTGCTCCTTTATATACGGGGGCAGGGGCACCCTAGTACAGACAAGTTGACAGTTGTTTTAGCCATGTCCGGTACCCCCCTCCACAGATTTCCACCTCAGTCATATCGTTGTAATACTTAGGCGAAGCCCTGCGTCGGTAAGTTCATCATCACCATCATCACGCCGTTGTGCTGATGAAACTCTGCCTCGGCCTCAGCTAGATCAAGAGTACAAGGGACGTCACCGAGATGAACGTTTGCAGATCGTGGAGGTGCCATGCGTTCGGTACTTGATCGGTTGGATCGCGAAGACGTTCGACTACATTAACCACGTTACTTAACGCTTCCGCTTTTGGTCTACGAGGGTACGTGGACACACTCTCCCGCTCATTGCTATGCATCACATAGATAGATCTTGCATGATCGTAGGTAAATTTTTTGAAATACCGCGTTCCCCAACAGTGCTATCAAAGCCAGGTCTATGTGTAGATGTTATATGCACGAGTAGAACACCAAGAGTTGTGGGCAATAATAGTCATACTGCTTACCAGCTGTCATACTTTGATTCGGCGGTATTGTTGGGTGAAGCGGCTCAGACCGACATTACGCGTACATTTACGCGAGACTGGTTCTACCGACGTGCTTCGCACACAGGTGGCTAGTGATTGTCTGTTTCTCCAACTTTAGTTGAATCGAGTGTGACTACACCCGGTCCTTGTTGAAGGTTAAAACAGCACACTTGACGAAAAATCGTTGTGGTTTTGATGCATAGGTAAGAACGGTTCTTGTTGGGGATATAACTATTGAGTATAAACCGCCTAGGAGGGGCCGGATTATACTCATGACGATTTACCAATGTTGAAGCCCATGAAGACACAGAAGATGGCGACTTACGAAGGAGATTTAATAAGAAGGCCTAAGGCCCAGAGGCGGGTTAGGGCCCATAGATGTAAACCGCCATAGGTGTATGACTTGTATTGTAAGACAGGAAAGAGTAGATACCGAGCTGGACACGTTTATGAGCCGGCCGGGATTCTGTGCACCGCCGGGCGTCAACCTGAGTATATAAAGGCACGACCCGGCGGCGGTATAGGGACGAGAAACAACAGATCGAGAACCAGGTTAAGCGTATTTGCTCCCTGGTCATCAAAACCTTAGCAATACCACCTCGAACTGGATTAGGCCTTTACCTTCACCGCAAGGGGCCGAAACAGTATAAACTCCCCGTGTCCTTTGTCCCGCTTAACCCCTTTAAGCTAATCTTGATGTGATGGCTCCACGACTAAATCCTTGCACTAGGATATCTGCCGTGACAATTCCATGACAGTTGGCGCCCACCGTGGGGTTATCGCACAATGGTTTTAAGTTCTTAGAGGGCAACTTCGAAGGGATCAAGGGATACGCTGTGGGCCGGATCACCAAGAGTCGTCGCGGCAAGCTCTACATCGATGACGCAGGATGGGGCCCCGAGGCCGGCTCAATCGAGTACGGGTACCGGGTCCCCTTCGGCGGAATCCACATCTTCATCGGCAAGATCGGCGAACTGGGCCTGAGCCGGACATCTGCACCAACATCATCGAGACGGCTCAGCGTGCAAGACCCGCCCAAGTTCAGCCCGCCAGGAATTGTGCTTTTGTGGGATTCATCCGTGGAGCGGAATCTGAGGATAGATCAGCGTCTGGTGATGAGACAGTTGTCTATTCTGATGGCGAGTCATCCACCGGTGAGACCGAGTCATTGTATCAACTGCAAGACGGCCGGCTTGGGGGCTGTTCCGATGGCGACAGTATTCCGGACCCCTATGAACCGCTGAACAGGGTCGCAATCTTCATGGACGGAACACAGCCAGTGCAGCACTCAGCAACTGCAGCAGAGATGATTTCTGGATCAGCAGTGGCAATGGCTGCCGGGGCTGGAGGCCCTGTGCGCCCGCCGGCTCAGGTTTTACCGACTTGTTGGATAAGCTGGCAACATTGTTAACAACGGTGGTTAATCTGGCAGATCAGGATCAGCATAATGCGGCGGTTGCAAATTTGTGGGATGAGATAGCACAGGCCAAGGAAGTGTTGAACACAGAAAACACTAGGATGGCCATGGAGCGGGCCGCTTTAAATGTTCAGGCGCAGCGGATTCAATCAGAGTCTTTCCAGCTCATGCTAGATCAGAACGCTTCGAATGACGTCATGAGGAGAAGGCATCAGACTCGTCTGCCTCCGGTTTACGAGCCGAGAAAGCTCTTTAACACACCCGGAGCAGGGACCAATAATCAGCAAGTGGTAAACCAGATTGAAACGCCTGGAACGGGAGCGCCGGTTCAGTCGCACCAGACGGACCCACCTCGTCAAAACGATATCCCACCGCAGCACGTGCCGACGCCACCGGGCCATTATTCTAACCCCTTGGATAACATGATTGCTGCCGCATCACGATTGGCGGCTATCCCAGTTGAAGGCGAGTATCCAGCAGCAGTTGAGACGTGAAGGGCTAGAGAGCTTCTTCAGACAGCTTTGGTTCAGCAGCAGGCTTATTCTTACAGCCGTGATAGGATTCATTCAACCCCTCGCCCAAGCCGGAGTTATAGCAGGCATATTGAGGAACCAGCCGTGTCAAGCAGTGGACGGAACTGTAACCCGCCCCGTGGACATAACCCGGCAGGTGGAGGGGGTAATGCCCAGAACGTCATGGATCAAGGAAGAGCACGTCGAGAGGCTAAGCTGGCGGCTCAATATGCACCTCATCAGCACTCCCCGGTTCGTCCGACAGCTTTAGTGGAGACATGCGTGACTTTCAGGACTTTGGGTGTGCCGTGTTTGTCTCCGGCTCTACGTAACATACGATTACCCAAGGATTTCAAAGGTCCCCGTAAGGTGCCCAATTACACTGCTGACTTACCCCCTGAAGAGTGGGTTGAGAGTTATGAGATGGTGATGGAACTGTTGGATGTTGACGATGTTGCGTGCACTAAGTACTTCACCATGATGTTGGAAGGGATAGCTCGTGCTTGGTTGAAGGGGTTGCCAGCTAATTCCATTGGATCATGGGCTGAGTTAAAAGCCCAGTTTATCCAGAACTTTAAAGATACGTGCAAGCAGCCCATGTCGATCGTGGATTTGGCCTCCTGTATCCAAGAAGAAGGTGAATCGACAACCCATTGGGTACGCCGGGTTTCAACAATCATGCACTCGTCGGATCGCATCAATGCCGATTCAGCAGTCTTGATGTTGGAGAACAATTGTCGTTTCACACCCCTGAAGCAAAAATTAGGGCGGCTCAAATGTCACTGCAATGACATGGGGACACTTATGGCGGCTCTGGTTAAGTATGCTGACTCTGATGGTACCAAGGACCCCGAGTCTGATGATGAAAAGCCGGGAAAGGGAAAGAAGAGCAGCAGCACCAGGGGGCAGTAACATAACCCGGCGAGCCATGGAAACAACGGTAAGCGCAAAGCTGATAATAGTTTGGACTTTGTGGCTAACACCAATACCCAGAATAATGGCCAGCGTCATAAGGGTAAACCGCCCCCACGGAGTGGAGGGTCACGCATCAATCTTGAGCAGCTGCTGAATCAGCCCTGCCCAAGACATGGAAAGCGAGAAAGACCGTCTGGACACCTCTGGAAGGACTGCTATATTATGAAGGAGTTCAAAAACTCAAATCTTTTTCAAGACAGTCATGGGCCGGGTGGTGGCTCGGGATCCGGCTCTCATGGCCCGGGTTATGGCGATGGCGGTTCTAGCTCTGGATTCCAAGGTAATCAAGGCAATCAGGGTAGCTACCATCAACAATCAGGTCAGGGGAATCAACAGCAGCAGTCTAGGTATCAGAGTAACCCAAAGTAGTTGAATAGTGGGCAGTACCACGTTTTCACCACAAGTTTATGCAACCAGGATCAGAAGCTTAATAAAAGGGCGGTGAACGCCGTTGAACCGGCAGTTCCCCGTTACTTGCGTTGGTCTGAGCAGCCCATTGTGTGGAGTCGGGAAGATCACCCCCCGTGGGTTGATAATCCGGGTCACCTAGCATTGGTGGTCGCACCTCAGGTTGGAGGGTATAAGTTCACCAAGGTACTCATGGACGGAGGGAGCAGCATCAATATCCTTTATTATGAAACTTTTCGTCGCATGGGCTTGACAGATAAAAATCTTAAACCGTCGAACACTGTTTTCACGGCGTGGTGCCTGGTAAGTCGGCGTACCCAGTTGGTACGATAGCCTTGGAAGTTGCTTTTGGAGATGATCATGACTCTAGATTGGAGACATTGACCTTTGAAGTGGTGAAAATCAAGAGCCCTGTAACATCCCAAATTTTCAATTTGGAATGTTATACATTAGATCATCATTGCATATCATATTTTATTGCATTTTGGCTTGATCCTAGAAATTCTACGCAACTCCAGGACCCACGGAGAGAGTTGGGGATTCCATTATTTTCATATTTGAGTTTTCTCAAATTTTGAAAAGAAGATCGTTCGATTTTAATTATTTTCTCTTCGAATATTTCTTTTATGAAAATAAGAGAGAGGGGATAAAATGACTTCCCCAAAATAAAGAAATATTGGAGATTTTAATATTAAAATCAAATAAGATTTTTATTCGGACTTTATCAATATTTTATTTGAATTAAGAAAAATATGTGTTTTTCAAAATTGCATTAGAGGCCCAAATAAATGTTCACCTTGTCCGGTAGATTTCTAGAGGACGGGGAAAATTTATTTCAGGATTTTTGGAGTCTGTTTAGTATTTATTTTCTTTGTTTTTCTGCGCGGAATTATTTCAAAAAAAGTCCACCGCCTTACCGGGCCGTGTCCGACTAGGACACTGCACCCGGCCGGCCCTTATAAGCCGAGGCCCCGCCAGCCCACCCCGTATCGAAAACCCTAGCCTCGACCCCGCCGCCAGCCTCGCCATCGCCGCTGCCGCTGCCGCTCGCCGCCGCCTGTCCCGCCGCCGGAGCCGCCGCCGCCCACCACCACTGACCCCGGCACCGGAGCCGCTCGTCGCCGCCGCCACCGACCCCGCCGCCGATAAGGTAGCCGCCGTCGCTGCCGGTTTTCGTCAGAAAACCGATCGGTTTTTATTTTCGAACCCTAGATCTGTTTTTTCTCGTTCGTTCGGTTTTATTTTTTTCGGTTTAGTTATTTAGCGAACGCCCGTTCGTATGTTCGTTTTAACGAACGGTTTTCATCCGTTAGCCGCAGACAGCGAACGTTCGTTCGTTGGCCTGTTCGTCAGTTTCTCTTTTTCAGGGTTTTCCGCGATTATTTTCGATCGTGATTTCTGACCCGATTTTCGTTTTAGTTTATCTTTTCGCTCGTTTATCGGAATCCGGCAATTCAAGCGCCTAGATCTTCATTTCGGAGCCCTCTTTCTGTCTAACCAACTTGAACAAGATTTTGCTACTATAAAATTTTACTTAAGTCCAGATTAGTAAACGGATCTTGTTTCTTTCGCGGTTTGAGTTTTGTTGCTTCGTTTGGTTTGATTCTTTTTGCAAACCGGAGTTCTTAAGTTGAACTTTCTGGTTAAATCTCTTATTTGAGTTTTACCCGTGCATCTAGTTGAGTGCTTATTGTATGCTTGTTTGTTTGTGATAGAGTACCCGGAGTGCGATGCGTGCTACTATGAGTCTCTAGGTTTTGCGGATCATCAGCAAGGCAAGTAACACTTTGATCAAACCTCTTTACTACCCAGTTTTATTGCATTAGATCAATCTACAAAAAATTGCATGGTTAGGATCTGATTAAATTGTGGGTTTTGGGAAGTAGATGAGGTAGTACCTATTCACCTGCTTATTTTCAAACCTATGGGAGTTACTTCTACGTTGCTTATATTGCTATGCTATGCTCGTAGACGTGGATTGGGTTTGAGTGTATTCATGACAGATGTGAGTTTGTTAATTAATGGTTCAACTTAAGGTGGAAACTTTCATACACATCGGGGTGGATTGCTTGTGGGCACCTGGAGAATCCAGTGTTGTCCTTGGATATCCCGGAGGACCCGTGTGATCATCCTATGGCCCGCCACCCAGGGTCAAAGGGATCATAAGATTATTCATGATAGAAACTTCCGTGTGCAGCCACAAGCCATTATGGGCTCTGGCATAGTTGAGTAAGTTGCGTGAAGCTCTTGAAGAGGTAGACTAGCAGAGGTAGTGGGTTGTAGGTGGTACTGTCTATCCAGAGTAGAGAGTTAATGCTTCAGAAAGATTGTGTCTCGAATCTCCGACCATGGATGCATTCGAGTCTTGTGGGGAAAAGTGCGCAAACCTCTGCAGAGTGTACAAACTAATCATGGTTAGTCGTGTCCCCGGTTATGGACATCTTGAGTATCTGGTTCTTGGATTATCATGCTGATCTCATCACTCTTAATATAATTTGATTTGGTTTAATGATGATGCTTAATTGGGATTGAGTTGGAGGAACCTTCTCAATGTTTAACAACCACCATGATAGTTAAATAAAATTTATTCCTTTGTTGTAGGGAAAAATTGGCTTTTCGCAAAAACATGTTAACCATAGAGCCTCCACCAGCCATATATGCATGTAGTGATAGCAACTATTATGTTCATTACTCTCTTGTGGTACATTGCCAGCATATTCCATGTGCTGACCCGTTTCGGGCTGCAACGTTCATGTTGCAGACTTTTAGACGACGAGTAAGGAGCCATAGGTCGTTGTCTTTCACTCAGTGATGCCGTTGGAGTTGATGGACTCACTTTATCTTCCAAGCCTTCCGCTGTTATCGATTTTAGATGGCCTTAAGCCATATTTATTGTATTAAGTTCTCTTTTGAGACATTTGATGTAATAAGTGTGTGATTGCTACCCTGTTATAAATCCTCAAGTACTATGTGTGTTAGCATTACCGATCCAGGGATGACACTGATGCACAGAGATCAGACTGTTTGAGGTCTGGTCGCTACAAGATGGTATCAGAGCACACGCTGACTGTAGGACACGACCACTAAGCTAAAAGCCTAGATCACTACTCTCTTCTCATTTCTGACTCCTCTCCCTTTTCTACTCTATAGGATGGCGGATGCAAGGAACAAGTTTGCTCAACCGGATGAAGACACACCCTTTGGACGACACCTGAAGGAAGTCACTAGGTACCTGAACATCGGAATACCAAGATTCACCGGGATCTACAAAGAAGAGGAGCGCTGGATGATTCAAGTTCAAGTTCCAGGAAGGACGTTCACGCCAGTTACTGAGCCCATAGAGTTTTCCTTTGATGCACCAACCTGGAGTCTAGGCAAGAGCATGGCAGCCCACATCACCATGGGACGCATTGGAGAAGTTTACCACAAGGATCTCAAGGATACTATCTACCAGATTTGTGGGCGCCGAGATGAGCAATGGGAGATGATCAGCACCAGGAAGGATAGGTCCATTGCAGCTTTCATCCAGGAGTTAAATCAGCACATTCGTCGCCAGGAGAACCAGATGTGCGCAGGCATGATAGATCTGAAGAAGGCAATGACCAGGATCACGGAGCTGGAGGAAGAACTCAAGTCTACACGAGATGGATACGAGGAGGAAATGATGATACTCGTGGAGAAGAATGACGACCTCACAAGGAAGCTAGTAGTCTTCATGGGAGACCCCGCGCCAGGAGGAGAAAACGACGATTCCACTTGCCCGGAGAACTACATCATCATCGACGACACCGACTCGGACCCCGACGATAGCGGTGATGACTTTGTTGATGAAGCTAGAGCAGATATTATGGAGTCTTCCACCGATCAATTTTTCTAGTCGACCACCATATCAGTAGTAGAAATTTCCCCCATGTATATAGTATAGTCCGAGCACTTTTGTAACGATAGTTAGACCGATTGTATGCCCTTGTTTGAATTGATTGAAGTGATATGATTGTGTTCGTCTCATGTGCATATGGGTAGTGTTTTCCCCTAGACCTCATTCTACTCTGTTTTCTCACCTTTTCTAAACCCAGCAGAATGCCTCCGAGACGCGACAATGGATTTGCTTTCCCGCTGGAGCTCACTCAGTTGATCCAGCAGCAGAATGCATCGATGCAGATACTAGTCTAGAATCAGAATCAGGGGAACAACAACAACAATAACCCACCACCACCACCTGTTGATCACTTAGCCCGTTTTCTAAGGCTGAATCTGCCGGTGTTCTCCAGTAGCACCGAGCCGATAGTTGCAGATGATTGGCTCCGCAAGATTGGAAGGGAGTTGACCACAGCAGGATGCACAGATGCGGAGAGCGTGTGTTTTTCCACACGTCAGCTTGATGGACCCGCAGCATCATGGTGGGAGAATTTCACAGCCACTTACCCCATCGACGCTGTCACATGGGACCAGTTTCAGCAGGCTTTTCGCACTGCCCATGTATCAGCAGGAGCTATGGCCATGAAGAAGCGCGAGTTTCGCAACTTACACCAAGGAGGACGCACCGTTGGTCAGTATGTGGATGACTTTAGTAAGCTAGCACGTTATGCCCCAGATGACATTGCTACAGATGCAGCTAAGCAGGAGAAGTTTCTGGAAGGACTGAATGATGAGCTGAGCATGCAGTTGATGGTGGCAACCTTCAATAACTACCAGGAGTTGGTAGATAGAGCTCTCATGATTGAAGGGAAGCAGCAGCAGATTGACAACCGCAAGAGGAAGTATGGACAAGGGAAGTACAATTCTGGAGCTCAGCAGAGACCCCGTTTTACCCCGAACTCGGAAGGATCCCTTCAACATAACCATGGAGGTCACAATCACAATGGAGGGATTTCGCACAACCATAGTGGCCCCAGGAATGGGAATGGTAATGGAGGAAGCAACGGCCAAAACCGTACCAACCCAGCAACGCCCGCCAAGAAGGATCTAAGTCACATTACTTGTTTCAAGTGCGGAAGAATGGACATTATGCCACGGAGTGTTCTGAAGCAAAGAATGGAAATGGCAATGGAAGCTCTGGGAAGAAGCCCAACCCTTTCAACAGGGGACAAGTGAACCACGTTAGCGTGGAGGAGGTTGAAGCGCAACCCGATGCAGTAATAGGTAAGTTTTTTGTTAACTCATTTACTGCAATCGTTCTTTTTGATACTGGTGCATCGCATTCATACATATCAAGGGGATTTGTGGATAAGTTCAAACTGCCAACCCAAGCCCTTAGGTCACCCATGTTAGTAACCTCGCCAGGAGTAGAGTATATGGCTAGCCTATGGTGTGATCGGTTACCATTAAGGATTGGTAACTACCTGTTTCCCTCAGACCTAATAGTATTGGAGTCACAAGGACTGGATGTGATATTAGGCATGGATTGGTTATCGAAGTATGGAGGGAACATTGACTGCGCCAGTAAGTCGATTTTGCTTACCACCCCAGAAGGAAGAAGGATCAAGTATGTATCCCGGCATGTGCCGAATAGGACTCAAGTGAATTCCTTATCAGGAGTTGTACATGAGGAAGTTCCAGTGGTGAAGGATTTCCCGGATGTATTTCCAGAAGAGTTGCCAGGCATGCCACCGGATAGAGACATTGAGTTTTTGATCAAGCTTTTGCCAGGCACAGGACCAATATCTAAGAGACCGTACAGGATGCCCGCTAAGCATTTAGAGGAAATTAAGAAGCAGATTACGGAGTTACTGGATAAAGGCTATATTCGCCCAAGCTCGTCACCTTGGGGATCACCAGTGCTTCTAGTGGAGAAGAAGGATGGAACGTTGAGGATGGTTGTTGATTATCGAGGGTTGAATAAGGTGACGATCAAGAACAAGTACCCACTGCCGATGATAAATGATTTGTTTGACCAGCTTCAAGGAGCTAAGGTGTTTTCCAAGATCGATCTGCGATCAGGGTACCACCAGCTGAAGATTCGAGAGCAGGATATACCTAAGACAGCTTTTACCACAAGGTACGGGCTATATGAGTATACTGTTATGTCATTTGGTCTGACTAACGCACCTGCCTATTTTATGAACATGATAAACAAGATGTTTATGGAGTTTTTGGATAAGTTCGTCGTGGTGTTCATTGATGATATTCTAGTCTACTCAAAGAATGAAGAGGAGCATAAAGAGCATTTGCGTCTGGTACTTGGGAAGCTCAGAGAACACCAGTTATATGCCAAGTTCAGCAAGTGTGAGTTTTGGTTGAAGGAAGTTGGATTCCTCGGACATGTTATATCCGGAGAAGGAATAGTAGTAGACCCTACCAAGGTTGTCACTATGACAAATTGGGAAGCACCCACGTCAGTTGGAGAGATCCGGAGTTTCCTTGGACTCACAGGATACTACCGGAGGTTCATCGAGAATTTCTTGAAGAATGCAAAGCCCATGATGGAGTTGTTGAAGAAGGACACCAAGTTCAAATGGACTGAGGACTGTGAGGCCAGTTTTTAGGAGTTGAAGAAACGCTTGGTTACAGCTCCGGTGTTGATTCTTCCAGACCAACGCAAGGATTACCAGGTGTATTGCGACGCTTCTCGTCGAGGACTTGGAGCAGTGCTTATGCAGGAGGGAAGAGTTGTTTCATATGCCTCACAACAGCTTAAACCCCATGAGTTGAATTATGCTACCCATGATTTGGAGTTAGCAGCCGTAGTGCATGCGTTGAAGACATGGAGACATTTTCTCATAGGAAACCATTGTGAGGTGTACACGGATCACAAGAGTTTGAAGTATATCTTCACGCAGAAGGAGTTGAATCTCAGGCAAAGGAGATGGTTGGAGCTCATTAAGGATTATGATATGAAGTTGCATTATCATCCCGGAAAGGCTAACGTAATAGCGATGCGTTGAGCCGCAAGAGTCATGTCAATACACTCATGACCGGAGGATTACCCAAGGAGCTAGCAGAGGATCTTCGTGAGCTATGTTTGGAAATAGTTCCGAGGGGTTATGTAGCAGCATTGGAGATTCAGTCGACCTTGATGGATAAGTTCAGGGAAGCTCAGAAGACGGACAAGGAGATTGCTGAGATAAAAGAGAGGATGAGCAAAGGAAAAGCTAAGGGATTTCGTGAGGATGAGCACGATACCCTATGGTTTGAGGACCGCGTATATGTGCCTAATGATCTAGAGATCAGGAAGTTGATTCTGCAGGAGGCCCATGATTCCCCGTATTCGATTCACCCAGGAAATACCAAGATGTATCTGGATTTGAAGGATAGCTTCTGGTGGACCGGAATGAAGAAGGATATTGCGGAGTCTGTAGCAGTTTGTGATGTATGTCAGAGAGTGAAGGCAGAACATCAGAACTAGCTGGATTGCTACAGCCATTGCCGATACCCGAATGGAAGTGGGATAAGCTAGGCATGGATTTTATCACGGGATTACCCAGGACTCGTTCAAGCTATGACTCGATATGGGTTGTAGTCGATCGTTTGATGAAGGTAGCTCATTTCATCCCAGTTAAGACCACTTACACCAGTGCTAAGTTGGCAAAGATATACATGACCAGGATCGTATGTCTGCATGGAGTTCCGAGGACCATTGTATCAGATAGAGGAACCCAGATTACCTCAAAGTTTTGGAATCAGTTGCATGAGACTTTGGGAACCAGGCTAGAGTTCAGTACAACTTTTCACCCACAAACAGATGGACAGACTGAGAGAGTCAATCAGATTTTGGAGGACATGTTGAGAGCTTGTGCGCTAGACTATGGATCTAGTTGGGACGACAATTTGCATTATGCAGAGTTCTCTTACAACAACAGCTATCAAGCCAGTTTGAAGATGGCCCCTTTCGAAGCATTGTACGGAAGGAGGTGCAGGACACCATTGTTGTGGGATGAAGTTGGAGACCGTCAGTTGTTTGGACCAGATTTGTTAAAAGAGTCTGAAGAGAAGGTTAAGCTGATACGCGATAGACTCAAGGTAGCCCAGTCCAGGCAAAAGAGCTATGCGGATTCTAAACGCAAGGAGACAGTTTACGAAGTTGAAGACAGAGTGTATCTTCGTGTATCACCACTTCGAGGAGTGAAGCATTTTGGAGTTAAGGGAAAATTAGCACCACGTTTTGTGGGACCATACAAAGTTTTAGAACATATGGGAGAAGTTGCTTACATGTTTCTCAGTTGAAGAAGTGCCACGCAGAGATGGCTGATATTCCTCTGAGGGATACAATGCCACTGGAAGCGATTTAGTTGGATACCGATTTGACCTACGAGGAGAAACCAGTCAAGATTCTTGAGTTTGCCAGCCGAGTCACACGCAGTAAGGTTATCAAGTTCTGCAAAGTTCAGTGGAGCCACCATACCGAGGATGAAGCCACCTGGGAACGAGAGGAAGACCTACGGAAGGATCACCCTCACCTATTTTCTAGCCAACCTGAATCTCGAGGGCGAGATTCATGTTAAGGGGGGTAGGTTTGTAACATCCCAAATTTTCAATTTGGAATGTTATACATTAGATCATCATTGCCTATCATATTTTATTGCATTTTGGCTTGATCCTAGAAATTCTACGCAACTCAAGGACCCACGGAGAGAGTTGGGGATTTCGTTATTTTCATATTTGAGTTTTCTCAAATTTTGAAAAGAGGATCGTTTGATTTTAATTATTTTCTCTTCGAATATTTCTTTTATGAAAATAAAAGAGAGGTGATAAAATGAATTCCCCAAAACAAAGAAATATTGGAGATTTTAATATTAAAATCAAATAAGATTTTTATTCGGATTTTATCGCTATTTTATTTGAATTAGGGAAAATATGCATTTTTTCAAAATTGCATTAGAGGCCCAAATAAATGTTCACCTTGTCCGCTAGATTTGTACAGGACGGGGAAAGTTTATTCCAGGATTTTTGGAGTCTGTTTAGTATTTCTTTTCTTTGTTTTTCTGCGTGGAATTATTAAAAAAAAGTCCACCACCTTACCGGGCCTTGTCCGACTAGGACACTGCACCCGGCCGGCCCTTATAAGCCGAGGCCCCGCTAGCCCACCCCGTCCCGAAAACCCTAGCCCCGACCCCGCTGCCGTCGCCGCTGCCGCTCGCCGCCACGCGCCGCGCCGCCGTCGCCCACCACCACCGACCTTGCCGCCGGAGCAGCTCGTCGCCGCCGCCACCGACCCCGCCGCCGACGAGGTAGCCGCCGCCGCCAGTTTTCATCGGAAAACCGATCGGTTTTTATTTTCGAACCCTAGATCTGTTTTTTCGGTTTGTTCGGTTTTATTTTTTTCCGGTTTAGTTATTTAGCGAACGCCCGTTCGTACGTTCGTTTTAACGAACGGTTTTCATCTGAACGTTCGTTCCTTAGCCTGTTCGTCAGTTTTTCTTTTTCCAGGGATTTCCGCGATTATTTTCGATCGCGATTTCTGACCCGATTTTCGTTTTAGTTTATCTTTTCGCTCGTTTATCGAAATCAGGCGATTCAAGCACCTAGATCTTCATTTCGAAGCCCTCTTTTTGTTTAACCAACTTGAACAAGATTTTGCTACTGTAAAATTTGACTTAAGTCCAGATTAGTAAACGGATCTTGTTTCTTTCGCAGTTTGAGTTTTGTTGCTTCATTTGGTTTGATTCTTTTTGCAAACTGGAGTTCTTAATTTGAACTTTCTGGTTAAATCTCTTATTTGAGTTTTACCCGTGCATCTAGTTGAGTGCTTATTGTATGCTTGTTTGCGATAGAGTACCCGGAGTGCGAAGCGTGCTACTACGAGTCTCTAGGTTTTGCGGATCATCAGCAAGGCAAGTAACACTTTGATCATACCTCTTTACTACCCAGTTTTATTACATTAGATCAATCCTCAAACAATTGCATGGTTAGGATCTGATTAAATTATGGGTTTTGGGAAGTAGATGAGGTAGTACCTATTCACCTGTTTAATTTCAAACCTATGGGAGTTACTTCTACGTTGCTTATATTGCTATGCTATGCTCGTAGACGTGGATTGGGTTTGAGTGTATTCATGACAGATGTGAGTTTGTTAATTAATGGTTCAACTTAAGGTGGAAACTTTAATACACATCTGGGTGGATTGCTTGTGGGCACCTGGAGAATCAAGTGTTGTCCTAGGATATCCCGAAGGACCCGTGTGATCATCCTATGGCCCGCCACCCAGGCTCAAAGGGATCGTAAGATTATTCATGGTAGAAACTTCCGTGTGCAGCCACAAGCCATTATGGGCTCTGGCATAGTTGAGTAAGTTGCGTGAAGCTCTTGAAGAGGTAGACCAGCAGATGTAGTGGGTTGTAGGTGGTACTGTCTATCCAGAGTAGAGAGTTAATGCTTCAGAAAGACTGTGTCTCGAATCTCCAACCATGGATGCATTCGAGTCTTGTGGGGAAAAGTGCACAAACCTCTGCAGAGTGTACAAACTAATCATGGTTAGCCGTGTCCCCGGTGATGGACATCTTGAGTATCTGGTTCTTGGATTATCATGTTGATCTCATCACTCTTAATATAATTTGATTGGGTTTAATGATGATGCTTAATTGGGATTGAGTTGGAGGAACCTTCTCAATGTTTAACAACCACCATTATAGTTAAATAAAATTTATTCCTTTGTTGTAGGAGAAAATTGGCTTTTCGCAAAAACATGTTAACCATAGAGCCTCCACCATCCATATATGCATGTAGTGATAGCAACTCTTATGTTCATTACTCTCTTGTGTTACATTGCCAACATATTCCATGTGTTGACCCGTTTTGGGCTGCAACGTTCATGTTGCAGACTTTTCAGACGACGAGTAAGGAGCCATAGGTCGTTGTCTTTCACTCAGTGATGCCGTTGGAGTTGATGGACTCACTTTATCTTCCAAGCCTTCCGCTCTTATCGATTTTAGATGGCCTTAAGCCATATTTATTGTATTAAGTTCTCTTTTGAGACATTCGATGTAATAAGTGTGTGATTGCTACTCTGTTATAAATCCTCAAGTACTGTGTGTGTCAGCATTACCGATCTAGGGATGACACTAATGCACAGAGATAAGACTGTTTGAGGTCTGGTCGCTACAAGCCCTTATCATGCTCTGTTTGGACGGCCGGCTTATGCTAAGTTCATGGCCAGCCCTTGTTATGTTTACCTATAGCTCAAGATGCCGGGTCACAAGGGAACTATCCCTGTGCACGGAAGCAGGAAGATCGCTTTAGAGTGCGAGGAAGGTGATGCAGCATACGCTGAGGCAGTTTGTGCAACAGAGGAGTTGAAATTTTACAAACATAATGTTGACCCGGCTGACATGACATCTTTGAAAAAGCCAACCACAGAGCATGACCCGGCCTTGAAGTTTAAGTCGGCGGATGATACTAAGATGGTTGATTTCATTCCTGGCGATTCATCAAAGCAGTTCAGCATCAATGCTAACCTGGATCCAAAATAGGAAAGCGCGCTCATCGAGTTCATCCGTGAGAACGGGGACATCTTTGCATGGAAACCTTCTGACATGCCAGGTGTACCGAGGGAACTCACTGAGCACACTCTTAATATTGATCCCAAGTTTAAACCGGTTAAGCAATTTCTTTGTCGTTTTAATGAGGAAAGGCGTAAGGCCATCGGTGAGGAGGTAGCCCGGCTTTTGGCGGCTGGGTTTATTATTGAGGTTTTTCATCCGGAGTGGCTAGCTAACCTGGTGCTGGTACTTAAGAAGAACGACACTTGGCATATGTGTGTGGACTACATGGACTTAAACAAGGCTTGTCCGGCTAATTCTTTTGCTCTCCCTCGTATTGATCAGATTATTGATGGTACGGCGGGTTGTGAGCATTTGAGTTTTTTGGATGCTTATTCTGGTTATCATCAGATCAAAATGGCAGTTAAGGACCAGGAGAAGACAACTTTTATAACTCCCTTTGGAGCCTTCTGCTATGTGTCTATGCCTTTTGGGCTCAAGAGTGCCCAGGCGACTTACCAGTGATGTGTGCAGAATTGTCTTCATAATCAGATTGGGCGCAATGTGCATGCTTATGTAGATGACATTGTGGTGAAGTCAAGAGAGAAGGAGAACCTGATTGATGATTTGAAGGAGACGTTTGACAATCTCCGGGTCTACAAGATGATGCTTAACCCGGCTAAATGTGTCTTTGGAGTGCCAGCAGGCAAGCTTTTGGGTTTCCTGGTCTCCAACAGAGGGATTGAAGCTAACCCGGAGAAAATTCAAGGCCATTACTTCATTGGCTAAACCGGCGTGTGTTAACGATGTTCAACGTCTGGCGGGTCGTATTGCGGCTCTGAGCCGGTTCATAAGCCGGCTAGGAGAAAAGGCTATTCCTCTTTATCAGATGATGAAGAAGACGGATCACTCTGTTTGGAGTGATGCTGCTAATCAAGCATTTGAGGATCTGAAGAAACAGTTGGCCGAGCCGCCCATTCTTGCTGCTCCTATTGATAAAGAGCCGTTGTTGTTATATGTGGCTGCTAATGCCCGGGTTGTCAGTGTAGCCATTGTGGTGGAACGGAAGGAGGCAGGCAAAGAGTACCCGGTTCAAAGGCCGGTTTACTACATCAGTGAGGTGTTGATCGAGTCCAAGCAGAGGTATCCACATTGGCAGAAGCTTGTATATGGGGTGTTTATGGCCAGTCGGAAGCTTAAGCAATATTTTCTGGGTCATCCCATTACTGTGGTTAGTTTTGCTCCCTTAGGGGGTATTATTCAAAACAGAGAAGCTACAGGTCGGATAGCCAAGTGGTCCATTGAGCTTGGACCTCATGGTTTGAAGTATGTGCCCCGCACAGCCATCAAGTCTCAAGCGCTGGTGGATTTCATCAATGACTGGACAGAGATGCAGATGCCTGAGGAAAAGCCAGATAACACGTATTGGACTATTCACTTTGATGGGTCCAGGCAATTGGTGGGCTCGGGGGCTGGAGTTGTGCTCGCTTCCCCTCGAGGTGATAAATTTTGTTATGTTCTCCGTTTGATGTTCCCTTGCACTAACAATGCAGCTGAATATGAGGCCTTGCTCCACGGTCTTCGGATGGCTAAGGAGATGAACTTAAGCCGGGTAAGGTGCTTTGGTGACTCAGATTTGGTGGCTCAACAAGTCTCTGGTACTTGGGATTCTAAGGACCCACTCATGGCGGCCTATCGACGAGAGGTGGACGTTATTGCTGGTCACTTCAAAGGTTATCAAGTTGAGCATGTTGATAGGAGAAAAAATGACGCGGCTGATGCCTTAAGCCGGTTGGGTTCTCAATGTAAACCGGTGCCACCTAATGTCTTTCTGGACGTTTTGCATAACCCGTCGGTCAAGTTACCTACAGAGGAGGATTTGGCTATTCCTGACCCGGAAGCTCAGTTGGTGGCGGCTATTCATGCTATTCCTGATTGGACAGTCCCTTATTTGACTTATATGACCCAGGGCGAGTTACCTGAGGATGAAACCTTGGCCAGGCAGATAACTCGGCGGTCTAAGTCAATGACAATTGTCAATGGAGAGCTGCATCACTGCAGTGTTACAGGGGCTTTTCAACGTTGTATTTCTCCAGAAGAAGGTCATGAGATTTTGCATGAGAATTCATGAAGGAGATTGTGGTCATCATGCCGGTTCAAAGTCGCTCATGGCTAAAGCTTTCCGTCATGGGTTTTATTGGCTGACGGCTCATGCTGATGCTGAAGATCTGATCAGTAAATGTGATGGTTGTCAGAAGTTTCCACGACGCGCCCATGTGCCGGCTCAAGAATTGAGGATGATTCCAATTACTTGGTCGTTTGCAGTCCGGGGCTAGATATGGTTGGACCTTTCAAAAGGTCCAAAGACAAAAAGACACACCTCCTGGTGGCGGTTGACAAATTCACAAAGTGGGTTGAGGCAGAGCCGGTCAGTAAATGTGACGCAGTGACGGCGGTTCAGTTCATGAAAAAGGTGATTTTCCATTTTGGTTTTCCCCACAGCATCATAACTGATAATGGCACTAATCTGTCCAAGGGTGCTATGAAAGAATTTTGTCAACGTGAGCACATCCGGCTTGACGTGTCATCAGTGACTCACCCCCAATCTAATGGTCAAGCTGAGAGAGCCAATCGAGAGATTTTGCGACGCATCAAGCCCCGGCTTATGGTTCCCCTGCAGAGGACGCCGGGTTGTTTGGTGGAGGAGTTACCTTCTGTGTTATGGAGCATTAATACCACCCCCAACAGGTCTACGGGTTACACGGCTTTCTTCATGGTTTACGGAGCTGAGACGGTTCTCCCTAGTGACATCCGTCATGACTCGCCCCGCGTGGCGGCTTATGTTGAAGCTGACAATGAAAAAGCACGTCAGGAAGCACTTGACCTGTTAGATGAGGAACATGACATCGCAGCGGCTCGTTTGGCGATTTACCAGCAAGATCTGCACCGTTACCACAGCCGCCGGGTTAAAACCAGAACTTTCCAAGAAGGCAATCTCGTGCTCCGGCTCATCCAGGATCAGACTGATATGCACAAGTTATCCCCACCTTGGGAAGGACCCTTTGTGGTAAGCAAGAATCTGAACAACGGGTCATACTACCTTATCGATGTTCGAGAGCAGAAAGACTCACGAAAGTCAGAGGAGGAGACCCACCAGCCGTGGAATATTGCTCATCTTCGGCCTTACTACACTTGAGCCACTGGCTCTTCTGATGCACATATTTTGATAATGTATATATTATCATCAATATAATAAACCGGCATCCCTGTTAAAGCAGGGCCTCTGTCATTTTTTCTCTTTAAATAACGAGTTTTTTGGTCACTTGGGGGCTTCTGCTTTATAAAGCAAAAGTTATGATTACCCTTTGATCCGGCTTATCAGCCACACATAAAAAAACTTGGGGGCTTGCTACCCAGGTTAAAAGGGACCAAAGAGAGTCTGTTGTAAAAGCACAACTCAAACATAGGTGCCCATTGAGCACAGCTCACAAATATTACTGGGGGCTCTTTTGTTCTAAAGAACAAAGAGTTTTTATAACCCTTGTAATAGGCTTAAAAGCCAGGCTTGGAAGCCAAGTGTATTCACCTAAAAACCCGGGTTATCCTGCCTTTTTAAGTAAGCCACTCCGCCCAGGTATTCCTGGAATGACCCGCTGAACGTTTGACAAGTCAATCTTATGCAGACCCTGAACTTATCAAAGTTAAAACGACGATTGGTTATGTGAGGTCCATCTTATAAGGTTTGTAAAACGGTTTAACTCAGTGGCCTGTGCAGCCTGTGAAAGCACTTGATTTTCGGCCTGGCAGCCCATGAAAAGCCTCGTTTTTTCTTGTTTTTATTCGACAGATCTTTTGAGGTTTATCTGATAAGGCTTATAAGGTTTTATCATCACAATTCGCCGGTGTTTATTAACCCGGCTTGGCTTTCGACTATAAGTCGTCAGTACATGATAAGTTAAGATCTGGTGTTTACTAACCCGGCCTGGTTTTTGACTATAAGTCGCCAAGTATGAGATAAGATAATATCCTGTGTTTATTAACCCGGCCTGGCTTTGTTCATAAGCCGGCAATATATGATAATTACCAGTACTCAAATTTGGGTATCACCCTTATTACACTGGATTGGTAAGCTAACAGTGTGATCAAATATCACAGGTATGATATATTTTCAATTATATATGGTTATCCTTAAGTCCAATCTTGGTTATAAACTATGTTAGTTTTCCATGGTTTTATTGGGCATTATAACCCGTTTAGCGGTAAACCGCCAGGACACTCTTAATCTGTTGTATGCAGGAACAGATTCAAAATTGCTAAATATCATGCGCATACATGGCATGTTTTAACATGGCGGATTAGCAGTGTCATGCAAAGCAAAATATGCGCGATGGCATAGCAGATCAAGAGTTTAAACTAGCTTATTACAAGGCTTTCGGTGCCCAAAATAATAATTGTTTTCAACAAGTATTGCAGAAAGCATATGCTAAACCGGCCCCCGGTTTATGAATCTTGGCCGGGCTGACTTGAAGGTTGCGGATCATCCAGTGCCGGCTCATCTTCCTCTTCTCTACCCAGTGGCAGGAAGTCAATGGTTGTCCAATCGATCCCAGTTAAGGATTTGAATATAGCTTCATCACTTATAAGTGTGGAGGGATCAACATCAGGGGCATAGGTATGCTTACGGATTGGAGGAATAAGATTTGGAGCATCATAAGTTGGCGCATTAACTCTCTTGTTGTTGGCATCATAAATCGACTCATAATGTGAAAGATCAGTTTCTTCAGCCAATTTGCTAGCCAATGGGCACATTTCCCTTGTCAAGGCTCTGAGGTCATCATTATCAAAGTCTGACCCGTCCTCTTTTATGCTCGGATAGCCGTTTCCCACATCAGCCGGATCAAGGTCAGATATCCATGCTTTGGCCCGAGTTAGTGTCGTAAGAGCGCCCGCCCTGGTGGCTGATTTCTTCAGTTCTTCAAACCAGGAAGGCATCATCGCCAGCCTTTCCAACGTCTCCTTGATCAAGGTCGGGGGCGGTTTGTTATGGGAAGCTGTGCAAATAACCCGTTGTACGCCGGTATATAACTGCTCTATAAGTGTATATGCGGCTTTCAGTTTTTGCCGCATATCTGAGCCAAGATGAGCAATGCGTGTTCCTGCATCATAAAAAAACATCTATAAACCAGTAGTTTCCTAGATAATACATGTTTAAAGCCTATGAAGAAGCTATTTACCAAAAACAGCAGTAGTCATGGCATTTATTTGCCGTTTCAAGCCAGTCAGCTCCTCTGCTACCGGATTAAGGGCCGCTTCAGCGTCCTCAGCCCTCTTCAGTAGAGTTGACTTTTCTGTATCCCAACCCGCCCGCTCATTCTTGAAGCTCTCCTTCAGTTTTTCCATTGCTTATAAGGTACTGGTCAGTTCCTCCTTGGCCTTGGAAGTCTCTGCTTGTTGAGATTTGATATTTTCTTGAAGGTCGGCGATTTGGGATTCCTTCTTGGTAAGGTCAGCCTGCAAGAGATAAACAATTTATGAGCTAACAATGCATATTCCAAGTCCCAAGCACATAACAAGTATTATACTTGGCACTTGGGGCTAATGTCCATTGCTTCTTATCAAAAAATTTACCAGTCCCAAGCTCAATACAAGTATTATTCTTGGCACTTGGGGGCTAATGCATGTTTGCTCCAGCTAAAAGCTATGGATTTTTCTTCCACTATCAGCTTGGTAGTTAACCGATTTACAAAGGTTCTACACAAGCATTTTTGAGCCTTACAGCATAATTAGTCCCAACTTAACATATTTGTTAAGTCGGCCCTTAGGGGCTACACATGGCGAAATTGAAGAATTATTATATTAAAGTTCCGGTTTATCTTGAAAGTATAAACCGACCCTTGGGGGCTACACAGGCAAAATTGAAAGAGTTGTTATTCTACAAGTCCCGGTTCATATTGATAGTATAAACCGGCCCTTGGGGCTACTGGAGTTGATCTATATATGGTTTTTGGAAGTTTACATAACATTTTATTATGTCTAATAAACTTGGGGGCTAAGGGACAAATATTTATGCAGAGTTAACAGCATTTACCTCATATCGATCCTTCATCATATTCAGTAAACCAGCTTCATAGTCACGGCTAGTGTACAAACGGTTTAAAAACCCAGAATGAATATCTTGGGCGCTGAGGTGGGCATAGCTTTCCAAGTCCGCCTTCCACTTGCCCTTGTCAACAGCAGAGATTTCTTCTTTGGCACCGTGTTTTGACAGAGCAATGGGGTTGCCAGGGGTTGTGTAACCAAAGCCAGTAACCACAACGTCGTCAGCTTTGTCATCTGTAGCTTTAGTTGGGCTTGGCAGTTTATCAGCCTAAATCATCGGATCAATTTCCATATGTTCAACTAAGATTTCATGATCTTGTGGTGGCGGATCATCAAGAATAGCTTCAGTATTTGGATTAGACTGTTCCGGGGTCTGTTTCGGAACAGTTGGAATGTTGTCTTCAGCCGGTTTATTCACTTTGGCCCTTTTACCGGCTCTGCCTTGGGCCCTGAAAATAATAAGTATAGATCAGGTCAGTATAAAGATCAAGTATAAGATATGAAGGGTCAGTTAAATATGCTCACCCAGGAACTGTTTTGAGGGTTGCAATTTGCGTTCCTGTTGACTCGCCAGAGGAAAAATGGGAAGTTCCCTGATAATTTGAATCAGACGGATTAAGAGGATGTCGGAAATAACCCGCCTTGGGATAACGTGTGTCAGAAGTATAAGAGACCTCTGGGCGGCGTTTACGAATCGGCGTGTTCGGTAAACCGGAGGAAGTTACCACCTGGCCACTATGCCGGGTTGTGTGGCGAGCTTCGTGTTGCTATTTCTTCAAAAGAAAGTTTGGATCCAAGTGAGCTAGAGGGTGAGAAAATCTTACTTTTCGGTTTGGTTGACGGGTTTTCTGTGTTGGCAGAGGATCTGGGCCGGAGGAAAGAATAATTACCTCTACATCACCAGCATGGCTAGCCTCAGCATCATCCTGATAATAATCATTGTCAATGAGATGTATGAAAAAGGAGCCAAGTGAATCAAGTTCTACCTCTGACTCATGATTATCATCGTCATCGTCAATGTTTAACTGGGCGGACTCGGCAGTTTTCTTCTTGGCAGGCTTCTTGGTGACTTGGTCTTGGGGCGAGTTGTCTTGGCCGGTTTATCTTGCGGTTTCCTCTTCCATAATGGATCATCACCCTGTTAAAAGTTGGAAAGATCATAAGGGAATATTAAAAATATGGATTAAGCAGGAGTTAGGCAATTCTTACAGCTGGCGGTTTATTTGAAGCGCAGAAAGGACTAAGCCCTGTTTTGCTGCACTCGGCCACCGGTATATCCAACATTTTCTTGACGGCTTTAGTAACTTTAGCATCGTTCAGTTGAATATCAATGTGGCGTTGAGGGTATATCCCCTGTGTATTCACACATTAAATCGGGGCGACGGCTTAAGGGTAAAATACTCCAAGACACCCAGCAACGGACGAAATCGACGCCTGTTAAACCGTTTGCCACAAAGGCTCTAAGCTTTGAAAGTTGTGGTGCATATTTGGCCCGTTCCTTTGCGGTAAGTATTTGGGGGAGTGGATTTGTACTGCTAAGCCGGTGAGCGCGATAACCCGGCAGAGGATTCTCACCAGCTGGAGATATATCTCGGCAATAGAACCAAGTTTGATTCCAGTCTTTGGGATGGCTATGATGGTTAGTGGGAGGGAAGCTAACATCTTTCCTCTTTTGGATTGACAACCCGCCAAGTTCGGTATTGGGCCCGTCCACAAATTCTGTACGGTGGTTTAAATAGTAGAAATCTCTGAACAGCTCGACCGTGGGCTCGTCTTGCAGGTAAGCTTCACAGAACACTCGAAAATTACAAATATTGGATACAGAGTTCGGTCCAATATCTTGAGGGTGAAGTTGGAGGAAATGAAGCACATCACGGAAAAACTTTGATCCGGGAGGGCTCAATCCTCGACTCAGATGGTCAGCAAACACGATCACTTCCCCTTCTTTGGGTTTAGGAGGATTTTCAGGACCAGGGACTCTCCAGTGGATGACTTCCTTTTTGGCTAAAGCGTCGGTAGCAACATACCCGTTCAAACTTTCTTCTGTAACCCGGGATTGAACCCAGTTGCAGGAATAAAAGGACTTGGCCATCTATTCTATAACCTGGAAAAAGGTTTGTGCCGGTTTAAGATTCATGGTTAATCCGTTAAAAGTTAAGAGGCAGAGAGTGTTAAAGCATGCAAAGGTGTTAAACCGGAGATTGACGTTATCAAGATTGCAGAATTGGTGGTTTAAGAGGGGACTATTGGTACCTGGTGGGTTATTATATTCTGAGCTAAACCTCCTACACAAATATTGAAAGCATAGATCTGAAGTTGGAAAATTACTAAGTGATGAAAAACAGTTTTCACATATTGATATCACAGTTTCGGATCAGCCGCGTGTCAGAAAATGGAAATATATTCAGACCTAAATATTGGTGCTTGAACAGTTTATGAAGTTCCAGATTGGATTTTCTATCTAAAAAGATCTGATCTGATGAAAAAAAGGACTACGGCTATTGCCGCACAGAAGAATATCAAGTTTGAATCCGCCATTCATGCTACGGTGAAGAATTGGTGAAGAACAGCATTGAACTTCTATGAGTGCGTTCGAACCCTAATGAGATCTACAGAGGGGAGGAGGAAGAACTTACCGAGGCTGTGGAGTGGCGGAGGTGCGCAAGAAGAATCTAGTCCGAACAGGTTGATGCAGCGGCCGTTGATGAAGCAGAGGCAAGGGTCGACGGCGGCGGCTGAGCTCGAGCACTAGGGTGTTGCAAGGAAGAAGATGAGACGAGGAGGCATGGGAAAAAAGTGAAAGGGACCCCCGGCCCTATTTATAAGGTGAATGGATAAGTGGCATGCGCGGGAATCGAGGAGTTCCAAATTGGATAGGTAACAGAGCCGACGCCTCGATTTTCGGAGGTTCATTAAATATGATTTTGGATTTGTATAGAATTAATGACAGGTGACATCATGGCGAGTTACCATAATCTCAGAAGATGACGTCACGGCGAGTTACAAGTCTTCGCGAAGGTAATGGAGAGATTTTTCCTAAGTGTTGAAGATTGACATGAATTAGTTCAAATCAACCTGGGGCCTAATGTTGGGGATATAACTATTGAGTATAAACCGCCCAGGAGGGGCCGGATTATACTCATGACGATTTACCAATGTTGAAGCCCATGAAGACATAGAAGATGGCGACTTATGAAGGAGATTTAATAAGAAGGCCCAAGGCCCAGAGGCGGGTTAAGGCCCATAGATGTAAACCGCCATAGGTGTATGACTTGTATTGTAAGACAGGAAGAGTAGATACCGAGCCAGACACGTTTATGAGCCGGCCGGGATTCTGTGAACCGCTGGGCGTCAACCTGAGTATATAAAGGGACGACCCGACGGCGGTTTAGGGACGAGAAACAACAAATCGAGAGCCAGGTTAAGCGTATTTGCTCCCTGGTCATCGAAACCTTAGCAATACCACCTCAAACTGGACTAGGCCTTTACCTTCACCGCAAGGGGCCGAACCAGTATAAACTCCTTGTGTCCTTTTTCCCGCTTAACCCCTTTAAGCTAATCTCGTTGTGATGGCTCCATGACTAAGTCCTTGCACTAGGACATCTGCCGTGACAATTCCACGACAGTTCTTGCTAAGTCCGTAGCAGCCACGTAAAACTTGCAACCACAAAGTAGAGGACGTCTAACTTGTTTTTATAGGGCATGTTGTGATGTGATATGGTCAAGACGTGATGATATAAATTGTTGTATGAGATGATCATGTTTTGTAACAGAGTTATCGGCAACTGGCAGGAGCCATATGGTTGTCGCTTTATTGTATGCAATGCAATTGCCATGTAATTGCTCTACTTTATCTCTAAGCGGTAGCAGTAGTCGTGATAGCAATAGTTGGCGAGACGACAACGATGCTTCGATGGAGATCAAGGTGTCAAGCCGATGACGATGGTGATCATGACGGTGCTTTGGAGATGGAGATCAAAGGCACAAGATGATGATGGTCATATCATATCACTTATATTGATTGCATGTGATGTTTATCCTTTATGCATCTTATTTTGCTTAGTTCGGCGGTAGCATTATAAGATGATCTCTCACTAAATTTCAAGGTATAAGTGTTCTCCCTGAGTATGCACCGTTGCGACAGTTCGTCGTGCCGAGACACCACGTGATGATCGGGTGTGATAAGCTCTACGTTCACATACAACGGGTGCAAGCCAGTTTTGGACACGCCAAATACTCGGGTTAAACTTGACAAGCCTAGCATATGCTGATATGGCCTCGAAATACTGAGACCGAAAGGTCGAGCGGGAATCATATAGTAGATATGATCAACATAGTGATGTTCACCATTGAAAACTACTTCATCTCACGTGATGATCGGACATGGTTTAGTTGATCTGGATCACGTGATCACTTAGATGATTAGAGGGATGTCTATCTAAGTGGAACTTCGTAAGTAATATGATTAATTGAACTTCAATTTATCAAGAACTTAGTACCTGATAGTATTTTGCATATCTATGTTGTTGTATATCAATGGCCCGTGCTACTGTTCCTTTGAATTTTAATGCGTTCCTAGAGAAAGCTAAGTTGAAAGATGATGGTAGCAACTACACGGACTGGGTCCATAACTTGAGGATTATCCTCATTGCTGCACAGAAGAATTACATCCTGGAAGCACCGCTAGGTGCAAGACCCGCTGCAGGAGCAACGCCGGACGTTGTGAACGCCTGGCAGAGCAAAGCTGATGACTACTCGATAGTTCAGTGTGCCATGCTTTACGGCTTAGAACCGGGACTTCAACTATGTTTTGAACGTCATGGAGCATATGAGATGTTCTAGGAGTTGAAGTTAATATTTCAAGCAAATGCCCGGATTGAGAGATATGAAGTCTCCAATAAGTTCTACAGCTGTAAAATGGAGGAGAATAGTTCTGTCAGTGAACATATACTCAAAATGTCTGGGTATCATAATCACTTGACTCAGCTGGGAGTTAATCTTCCGGTTGATAGTGTCATTGACAGAGTTCTTCAATCACTGCCACCAAGCTACAAAAGCTTCATGATGAACTATAATATGCAAGGGATGGATAAGACAATTCCCGAGCTCTTCGCGATGCTAAAGGCTGCGGAGGTAGAAATCAAGAAGGAGCATCAAGTGTTGATGGTCAACAAGACCACCAGTTTCAAGAAGAAGGGTAAAGGGAAGAAGGAGAACTTCAAGAAGAACGGCAAGCAAGTTGCTGCTCAAGTGAAGAAGCCCAAGTCTGGACCTAAGCCTGAGACTGAGTGCTTCTATTGCAAAGGGACTGGTCACTGGAAGCGGAACTGCCCCAAGTATTTGGCGGATAAGAAGGATGGCAAAGTGAACAAAGGTATATGTGATATACATGTTATTGATGTGTACCTTACTAATGCTCGCAGTAGTGCCTGGGTATTTGATACTGGTTCTGTTGCTAATATTTGCAACTCGAAACAGGGACTACGGATTAAGCAAAGATTGGCTAAGGACGAGGTGACGATGCGCGTGGGAAATGGTTCCAAAGTCGATGTGATCGCCGTCGGCACGCTACCTCTACATCTACCTTCGGGATTAGTTTTAGACCTGAATAATTGTTATTTGGTGTGAGCGTTAAGCATGAACATTATATCTGGATCTTGTTTGATGCGAGACAGTTATCCATTTAAATCTGAGAATAATGGTTGTTCTATTTATATGAGTAATATGTTTTATGGTCATGCACTCTTGAACATTACTAGGGAAAACCCTAGTAGTAGCGCGGGTTTAATGCCCACTAGTAGCGCGGGACACCGCGCTACTAGTAAGGCGCTACAGCTATTCCTTAGCAGTAGCGCGTTCGACACGCGCTACTGCTAAGACATATAGCCGCAGTGTTTGTTCACTCCCGCGCTACTGCTAATATAGCTAGTAGTAGCGTGTTTACTCTCCATCGCTACTAGTATTCTTTTTCTCATTTTTAAAATTTTTAGTTTATTTATACGCCGTTATACAAATTTTGGTACAATACCAATTATGAGGTTGTTATATCAATATGTCCATAACAGTGTGTCAAATGAAGGTGGATTAGGTTCAAGTGGAGGCAACATGTGGTGCATGTCAAAAGTATATACTAATCCAAACTTGATCTAGTTTGGACTAGTAGTACTATCGATGTGCACCACATGTTGCCTCCACTTGAATCTGATCCGCCAACACAAGCTATTTAATCATCATCATAGTCATTACCACCAACAGTAGCTATTTAATCATCATAGTCATAGTGTAGCACACATCATCATCTTAAAACTCATTCTAGCTAGCTAATCACCACGAACACTAGCTGCAGTAGCTATCTAATCACCACCAACACTAGCTAATAATAATCATCATAGTCATTACCACCAACACTAGCTATTTAATCATCATAACTCATTTCTAGCTAGCTAATCACTCATGCTGCTCTCTCTCTCAGGTAAAATAACATAAAACATGTGTAGCACTCCTGCTTCATAATGTTGGAGCATGCAGATGAACCTGTCTCCTAATCGTGGGCTGCGCTTCTGATTGCTGCCCCCTAGTACTTCTCTGCGATCATTCACAATTTTGCTCCAGTCTTTCACTATTAAGCATTCCTCGCTATTAGAAATCCTGAATGCACTAAAGTGCATTGTAGGATATCTTGGCCGTAAGCTAACAATTCTCATGGGACCTTTAGTCTCGATCCAATGAGGCACAACATTCGTCGCGAGTCCCTGTTGAAGAACATCGTATAGTAACATACTTAGCAATGAAGTTTAGCTTAAAAAATAATGTTTGCAAAAGATGCACTGAGGACAAATAGTAAAAATCTTACCATCTTTCCTAAATAGATGTTACCGTAGTTTAGTACGAACACTATTGGTCGCGCGTTTTGAGTACTAAGATTTTTAAGTCCAGGAAAATAATTTGTCTTGATAGTATGAAGATCCTCAAGCCATGAAACATAATGACCTATCTCATCGCAGTTTAGTTCTGCCCCGGGACAGTGGACGGTCATGTCTACCAAGCGCCGGACATGTTTGCTTGAATGGAAATAAGCTGTCAATAGAAATTAGTTGTCAACTATTTTTGAATAAACAATATCAAAGACATAAATATGGTTGAGAAACTCACATAATGGTATAACTAGAGGCGTCTGCACATCGACCCAGATGTCTCTATTACCTTCAATATCATCTTCGGGACGAATATCAAAGGTGATAAACATATCAGGCTCAAATGCATAAGCCTTGCATAGTGCTTGCCAGGTTTTGCATTCAAAATAGGTGTAGGTGTATGCGTTGTATAATTTTGCGTGGAAAGTATAACCATGCTCGGTCTTCAAGTAAACTCTCTTTACCTCCATAGTAGTTTTCATAGGACTGAAACCTATCTTATCCAAGACAAAAACTCTTGCATGGCAGGGGATACACTAGTAGAACAGTAAAAGATTTAAATTATAAGTTGAAGCAAATGAAGCAGACGTCATGCTTAATTACGAAAAAAGACTTGTCGTTGTGACTTACTGTATCCACTTCGAAGTTCTCGTCCAGCTTGATGCTGAAGCGCCTATCATCATCTAGGAAGATTCTGTCGCACAGGCCGCGCTCGTCTTTGCAGTATTCGCAAATACCGAAATCCTTTTCGTCGTCAGACATTTCCTATGTTCATAGTTGAAACATTAATCGAAATCGATCGAAGGCAACTACCAGGATACTCAACACACAAATCCGGGGCACTCGATATTTCCTACATATTCTGGCACAAGTCATGCCAAAATTCACGGAAAAATCCGGCATGACCTTTGCTAAAATAGGACATATCGAGCGCCTGAAATTTGCCGGAACGGAAATGAATCAACACTCCGGCAAAACATAGGCCACTCGGAGGTGTAACCTGCAAACATGACCGGCCACTTGGGCAAGCACATATCCTATTTGAGCAACACAAGATATACATTTCAAAATATCTTATAGGACTCATATTGGCATGAGCATTCAGTAAGCAAAACCAAATCGTAAAATAAATAAGTATTCAAATTAGCATGCATTCAATAAGCAAAAGTAAATCATCTCATGCGTCCGTACATCGTCGAATATTATCACTAATACATCCCGAATAGTATCATACATATAACATCACTAATACAACTAAAACCCTAGCGCACGACAGGTATCGGCGCGGGCGGTGGACACCCAAAGAGAAGGAACCATCACAGGATCATAGCTCCAGTGAGATGCCTAGAGAACCTGCCAGGTATTGGAGAACCTGTGCTCCAACGCAAACAAGTAGCGATGGACGTGCGCGTCCTCCTCACTAACACGGTGACATACCACCTCCGCGGGGTCCTCGAGCCTCTGGACCGTCACTGGCCCACGCGACCGCCACCAAAGAAGGTGCGGGTCAACGACGGGCTGACTCCTCACCAAGCTGCACCCCCCGTAGGTAGCGCCTCCCAGTACCAGCCCGGCGGAGCCTAGTCCCGGACATGGCCCATCTGGTCAAGCAGGTGTCCTCCTCCGAGTCGATGATGACGAGGATGCGGGATAGGCATCGTCGACGTCGATGCGGGAATAATTGCTTTAACTAAAAAAATAACAACAAATGTGCAACTAGTTCTATTAATTCAACTAGTTCTTACTAAAAATAAACTTATTATAAATAAAAATAAACTAGTACCTAATTAGTACCTAGTTCTTACTAAGTAATTAGTACCTAGGAACTACTGCCCTAATTACCATCTAATTTGATGAACCTAGGGGTTGAAAGTGGTAGCGGATATTCCAATTATCCAACTTAAAAGTGAAATAAGTGGTCAAATTTTACTCATTTTATTATGCATTACAATAGTGTTTATTCATCATCTAAGAAAACATCCGAGCCGCATCCGTATCCGATAACATCCGCATCCGATTCGTTTCCACCCATAGATGAACCCTAACTAATTTGATGCAACTAAAATTTGAAGAACCCTAGGCAGAGGTAGGGGAGGGGAGGAGCAGGCATGCTCACCTCGGGTGCCTGCGGCGAGGGAGGGGCAGGCGGCGTCGAGGTCGGGGTCGGGGCTCGGGCGCGCGGCGGAGGGCAGCGTCGAGGTCGGGGTCGGGGGCGGCGTCAAGGTCGGGGTCGGGGGCGGCGTCGAATCCGGGGTCGGGGCGGCGTCGAGGGTGTGCGGAGAGCGACGGGAGAGCGCGCGGCGGCCGACGGGCGACGGCGGCGGTGACAGGGGAGGAGTTGGATTTGGGGGAAGTGGCCGTGGGGAAGAACGAACCGCGCGGTTCAGTCAGAAGTAGCAGTAGTGCGTTCCAGGAAGTGCGCTGCTGCTAAGCTAGCTACAGCGCGTTCCTCGATACGCGCTACTGCTATTCCTTTCTCCTTTTCCCCTTTTTCATTTTTTTCTTTACATTTTTTTCCTTTCACCTTTTTCTATTTCTTTCATTTTCATTTACTTTTCTATTTGCTTTCCATTTAATTTTATTTCCTTTAGCAGTAGCGCCTTTCAGCGTAAACGCGCTGCTACAAAGCAAGTAGCGGTAGCGCGGTTCAACATAGATCGCTACTACTATGTGTAGCCTGTCGGCTAAGCCGTGGGAATTTTAGTAGTAGCGCTTTTATCTTTAGGCGTGCTACTGCTACAACTATATCTGTAGCGCCGTTTACATCAGCGCACTACTGCTAGTTAGCACCAGCGTGCTTTTTTAACACGCGCTACTGCTAAAGTTCTGTGTATAAGGTTTTCCCTAGTAGTGGAAGAGTGGTCTATTTTTGTTGAATCTCGATAGTAGTGATACACATATTCATAATATTGAAGCCAAAAGATGCAGAGTTGATAATGATAGTGCAACTTATTTGTGGCACTTCCGTTTGGGTCATATTGGTGTAAAGCGCATGAAGAAACTCCATACTGATGGACTTTTGGAAACACTTGATTATGAATAACTTGGTACTTGCGAACCATTCCCCATGGGCAAGATGACTAAAACTCCGTTCTCCGGAACAATGGAGCGAGCAATAGATTTATGGGAAATAATACATACTGATGTATGCGGTTCGATGAATATTGAGGCTCGCGGCAGGTATCGTTATTTTCTAACCTTCACAGATGATTTAAGCAGATATGGGTATATCTACTTGATGAAACATAAGGCTGAAACATTTGAAAAGTTCAAAGAATTTCAGAGTGAAGTGGAAAATCATCGTAACAAGAAAACAAAGTTTCTATGATATGATCATGGAGGAGAATATTTGAGTAACGAGTTTGGTCTTCATTTGAAACAATGCGGAATAGTTTCGCAACTCACGCCCCCCGGAACACCACTACGTAATGTTGTGTTCGAACGTCGTAACCTCACTTTATTAGATATGGTGCGACCTATGATGTCTCTTACTGATTTACCGCTATCATTTTGGGTTATGCTTTAGAGACGGATGCATTCACGTTAAATAGGACACCATCCAAATCCGTTGAGACGACACCTTATGAACTGTGGTTTGGCAAGAAACCCAAGTTGTCGTTTCTTAAAGTTTGGGGCTGCGATGCTTATGTGAAAAAGTTTCAACCTGATAAGCTTGAACCCAAATCAGAGAAATGTGTCTTCATAGGATACCCAAAAGAGACGGTTGGGTACACCTTCTATCACAGATCCGAAGGCAAGATATTCGTTGCTAAGAATGGATCCTTTCTAGAGTAGGAGTTTCTCTCGAAAGAAGTGAGTGGGAGGAAAGTAGAACTTGATGAGGGAACTGTACCTGCTCCCTTATTGGAAAGTAGTTCATCACAGAAATCAGTTCCTGTGATTCCTACACCAACTAGTGAGGAATCTAATGATGATGATCATGTAACTTCAGATCAAGTTACTACCGAACCTCGTAGGTCAACCAGAGTAAGATCCGCACCGGAGTGGTACGGTAATCCTGTTCTGGAGGTCATGTTACTTGACCATGACGAACCTACAAACTATGAGGAAGCGATGATGAGCCCAGATTCCGCGAAATGGCTTGGGGCCATGAAATCTGAGATGGGATCCATGTATGAGAACAAAGTATGGACTTTGGTTGAATTGCCCGATGATCGGCAAGCCATAGAGAATAAATGGATCTTCAAGAAGAAGACCGACGCTGACGGTAATGTTACTGTCTACAAAGCTCGACTTGGTACGAAAGGTTTTCGACAAGTTTAAGGAGTTGACTACGATGAGACCTTCTCACCCGTAGCGATGCTTAAGTCCGTCCGAATCATGTTAGCAATTGCTGCATTTTATGATTATGAAATTTGGCAAATGGGTGTAAAAACTGCATTCCTTAATGGATTTCTGGAAGAAGAGTTGTATATGATGCAACCAGAAGGTTTTATCAATCCAAAAGATGCTAACAAAGTGTGCAAGCTCCAGCGATCCATTTATGGACTGGTGCAAGCATCTCGGAGATGGAATAAACGTTTTGACAGTGTGATCAAAGCATATGGTTTTATACAGACTTTTGGAGAAGCATGTATTTACAATAAAGTGAGTGGGAGCTCTGTAGCATTTCTAATATTATATATGGATGACATATTGTTGATTGGAAATGATATAGAATTTCTAGGTAGCATAAAAGGATACTTGAACAAGAGTTTTTCAATGAAAAACCTCGGTCAAGCTTCTTATATATTGGGCATCAAGATCTATAGAGATAGATCAAGATGCTTAATTGGACTTTCACAAAGCACATAACTTGATAAAGTTTTGAAGAAGTTCAAAATGGATCAAGCAAAGAAAGGGTTCTTGCCTGTGTTACAAGGTGTGAAGTTGAGTAAGACTCAATGCCCGACCACTGCAAAAGATAGAGAGAAAATGAAAGTCATTCCCTATGCTTCAGCCATAGGTTCTATCATGTATGCAATGCTGTGTACCAGACCTGATGTGTGCCTTGCTATTAGTTTAGCAGGGAGGTACCAAAGTAATCCAGGAGTGGATCACTGGACAGCGGTCAAGAACATCCTGAAATACCTGAAAAGGACTAAGGATATGTTTCTCGTTTATGGAGGTGACAAAGAGCTCGTCGTAAATGGTTACATCGATGCAAGCTTTGACACTGATCCAGATGACTCTAAGTCACAAACCGGATACGTATTTATATTGAACGGTGGTGCTGTCAGTTGGTGCAGTTCTAAGCAAAGCGTTGTGGCGGGATCTACGTGTGAAGCGGAGTACATAGCTGCTTCGGAAGCAGCAAATGAAGGAGTCTGGATGAAGGAGTTCATATCCGATCTAGGTGTCATACCTAGTGCATCGGGTCCAATGAAAATATTTTGTGACAATACTGGTGCAATTGCCTTGGCAAAGGAATCCAGATTTCACAAGAGAACCAAGCACATCAAGAGACGCTTCAATTCCATCCGCGATCAAGTCAAGGAGGGAGACATAGAAATTTGCAAGATACATACGGATCTGAATGTTGCAGACCCGTTGACTAAGCCTCTCTTACGAGCAAAACATGATCAGCACCAAGACTCCATGGGTGTTAGAATCATTACTGTGTAATCTAGATTATTGACTCTAGTGCAAGGGGGAGACTGAAGGAAATATGCCCTAGAGGCAATAATAAAGTTGTTAATTATATTTCCTTATATCATGATAAATGTTTATTATTCATGCTAGAATTGTATTAACCGGAAACTTACTACATGTGTGAATACATAGACAAACACAGTGTCACTAGTATGCCTCTACTTGACTAGCTCGTTAATCAAAGATGGTTAAGTTTCCTAACCATAGACATGAGTTGTCATTTGATTAACGGGATCACATCAATAGAGAATTATGTGATTGATATGACCCATCCGTTAGCTTAGCACGATGATCGTTTAGTTTGTTGCTATTGCTTTCTTCATGACTTATACATGTTCCTATGACTATGAGATTATGCAACTCCCGAATACCGGATGAACACTTAGTGTGCTATCAAACGTCACAACGTAACTGGGTGATTATAAAGATGCTCTATAGGTATCTCCAATGGTGTTTGTTGAGTTGGCATAGATCGAGATTAGGATTTGTTCCGGTTGTCGGAGAGGTATCTCTGGGCCCTCTCGGTAATGCACATCACTATAAGCCTTGCAAGCAATGTGACTAATGAGTTAGTTGCGGGATGATGCATTACGAAACAAGTAAAGAGACTTGCCGGTAACAAGATTGAACTAGGTATTGAGATACCAACGATCGAATCTTGGGCAAGTAACATACAGATGACAAAGGGAACAACGTATGTTATTATGCGGTTTAACCGATAAAGATCTTCGTAGAATATGTGGGAGCCAATATGAGCATCCAGGTTCAACTATTGGTTATTGACCGGAGATGAGTCTCGGTCATGTCTACATAGTTCTCGAACCCGTAGGGTCCGCACGCTTAACGTTCGATGACGATCGATATAATGAGTTTATGAGTTTTGATGTACCAAAGGTTGTTTGGAGTCCCGGATGTGATCACGGACATGACGAGGAGTCTCGAAATGGTCGAGACAAAAAGATTGATATATTGGACGATGTTATTTGGATACCAGTTGAGTTCCGGGGGTCACCGGATAAATATCGGAGTGCCGGGGGGTTATCGGAAACCCCGGGGGAACTAATGGGCCAACATGGGACTTGTGTGAGAGAGAGAGAGAGGGGAGGGGCCCCTAGGGCTGCCCCCCTCTTGAGGAGTCCGAATTGGACTAGGAGGGGGCAGGGGCCCCCTCTTTCCCTCTCCCCCTCTCCTTCCTTCCCCCTCTCTTCCCTTGTTGGAAACCTACTAGGAATAGGATTCCTAGTAGGAATCCTACTTGGGGCGCGCCCCATGTGGGCCGGCAGGCCTCCCCCTTGCTCCTTTATATACGGGGGCAGGGGCACCCTAGGACACACAAGTTGACAGTTGTTTTAGCCGTGTGCGGTGCCCCCTCCATAGATTTCCACCTCGGTCACATTGTTGTAGTGCTTAGGCGAAGCCCTGCGTAGGTAACTTCATCATCACTATCATCACGCCGTCGTGCTGACGAAACTCTCCCGCAGCCTCAGCTGGATCAAGAGTACAAGGGACGTCACCGAGCTGAACGTGTGCAGATCGCGGAGGTGCCGTGCATTCGGTACTTGATCGGTTGGATCGCGAAGACGTTCGACTACATCAACCGTGTTACTTAACGCTTCCGCTTTTGGTCTATGAGGGTATGTTGGCACACTCTCCCGCTCGTTGCTATGCATCACATAGATAGATCTTGCGTGATTGTAGGTAATTTTTTTGAAATACTGCGTTCCCCCAACAGGAGCACGTGCTTGTTGTTCAAATTTGAATTATTCACATTAAATGCGCAGAAACTCAATTAATGTATAAAAAAGGCCAAACGAACCCAGAATAATTCCAAAATTTAGCATGATACTTCTATTTGGTCTAATCTGCCTGTGTAAAAAAATTAAGGCGGGAGAGGCCAGTATACGTATCTCGTTCCACACACGGAGGTGATATGCTCCCTCTCGGAACCACGAGCCTTCTTGAGGGAAGCTCCGGTTTGCAGGAAGCTTACACGAAAGCTTGTCCCAATTCGGCCAAAAAAATTACACAGCATGTTGGTGCCATGTCATGACACCGTGCCAAGTTTCATGATTTTCAGGCGTGTTTTGGATTTATAAGAATTAAAAAACCAAGTTTCTCATTCTTTCCGGCCGAGCCACGACGCCCAGATGTTTGAATTTCATTCCCATTTCTTGCATGGGACCTATAAATTCACCCAAAGACACACATGTGATTTTTCAACCAACTTTGGTGCACTGGAGCATGTGCTTGTAGTTCATATTTGAATTATGCACATTAAATGCCCAAAAACTCAATTAATGTATAAAAAGGCTAAACGAACCCGGAATAATTCCAAAATTTAGCACGATACTTCTATTTAGTCTAATCTGCCAGTGTACAAAAATTAAGGCGGGAGAAGGCAGTGTACGTATGTCGTTTCGCACATGGAGGTGACACGTTCCCTCTCAGAACCAAGAGCCTTCTTGAGGGAAGCTCCAGTTTGCAAGAAGCTTACACCAAAGCTTGTCCCAATTCGGCCAAAAAAATTCCTACAGCATGTTGGTGCCATGACATGACACCATGCCAAGTTTCATAATTTTCAGCCGTGTTTTGGATTTACAGGAATTAAAAAACCAAGTTTCTCAATTATTCCGGCCGAGCCACGACGCCCAGATGTTTGAACTTCATTCCCATTTCTTGCATAGGACCAATAAATTCACCCCAAAGACACACATGTGATTTTTCAACAAACTTTGGTGCATTGGAGCATGTGCTTGTAGTTCAAATTTGAATTATGCACATTAAATGCCCAGAAACTCAATTAATGCATAAAAATGCCAAACGAACCCGGAATAATTCCAAATTTAAACACGACACTCATGTACTAGTTGCACGTTCACTGTACGTAAATGTTCTAGCAATTCAAACACCATCCTTTCCCTCCGTAACACCATTTTATCTTTCAAAACATAATGGAAAAAATCATGTATACCACAAACAGTTTACTAGAAATAATCGTGTGGGATGCGATATGAAATATCTTGGCGCACCGTCTTGTCTGGCTTACGCAGGAAGCTTCGTCGTCTACAGTCCACCGCCCCCGCTTGAACCACACTTGCACGCTAGTTTCTCGTGGCACCGAGCGAAATTTTTTTGCCACCGCGGAAATATCTATCTCCCCGCCCCTCCCTCCTACCAAAAGCCACATTTCCATTGTTCCTCCTTGCTTTCCAAGTTCAAACCTTCACTGCTGCTTACTGGCAGCTCAGCCTCCTCACCGGTGACCCTTCTTCTTGCAGCGCCGCCTCCTCACCAGCTACCCTTCTTCTTGCAGCGCCGCCTCCTCGTCGGCTACCCTTCTTCTTGCAGCGCCGCCTTCTCGTCGGCGACCCTTCTTCTTGCTGCGCAGCCTTCTCGCCGCCGACCCTTCTTCTTGCTGCCCGGCCTCGTCGATATGGCCAGGTAATCCACACCCCACCCACACCATCCTCCTCCTTTCCCATCCCACATGCCCCGACCAACGGAGCAACGCCTTCCACCGAAATCACTGCCCCCCTCCTCCAATTAAGCGCCGCCCACAGCCATTTTGCATGCAGTATAACATGGAGCTCAGTAGCATGCGGCCGCACGCGCGAACGAGGTCGTTATGGCTGCCATGTGTGTCAACCGCCAGATCTTGGAGGAGCACCTCGTCTTCGAGGCCACCGTCGACACCGCCACGCGGTTGTCTACTTTAAAATACAGTTCGTGATGTTTTCTCGAGGCCACCGCCAGTGCCCTCTAGTGATTTGTCCTCTGTAATGTTAATATGCAATCTGATGTTCAGTTAACATTTTGGTCCTCTGAAATGTAATGTTCAGTTAACACTTTGGTCCAACAATTTCTACATTCTGTAGTACTGTTCTCAAGCATTCTTTGTTTTGTTAACTGTCTTATCTTCTAGTACATGTTTCTATTCTGCAATGTCGTGCTCAATTAACTATTTTGGTTCATTTGGTCTGCTGTCCATTTAACTGTTTGGTTTAGTTCTGCAATTTGATTTTCATTTGTTGTGGGTACAATTTTGTATTGTTATGCATGTGACACCAATCGAATTTGGCTGTACTCAATACATATTCTACTGATAGTATGGCAACTCTCAGTTAACCTGATCAAGATCTTCCTTATGTGTGTTGCAGGGAAATAATGGGAGACACTGCGGTTTACCATCGAGGTTTGTTCAAGCAGGGTCCTTTGGCTAATAGCACATTATTGTGCAGTTACAGGAATCATTCTAATATTTAGGTTTCTTACAATTTGGTCCTGCACATGTAGGTCCTGCTGTCAGAGGCTTAGACCCACTGTTCGACCCATTTTGCATATGGGGAAATTGTTGGAAATATGCCCTAGAGGCAATAATAAATAGGTTATTATTATATTTCCTTGTTCATGATAATCGTTTATTATCCATGCTAGAATTGTATTGATAGGAAACTCAGATACATGTGTGGATACATAGACAACACCATGTCCCTAGTAAGCCTCTAGTTGACTAGCTCGTTGATCAATAGATGGTTACGGTTTCCTGACCATGGACATTGGATGTCGTTGATAACGGGATCACATCATTAGGAGAATGATGTGATGGACAAGACCCAATCCTAAGCCTAGCACAAGATCGTGTAGTTCGTTTGCTCAGAGCTTTTCTAATGTCAAGTATCATTTCCTTAGACCATGAGATTGTGCAACTCCCGGATACCGTAGGAATGCTTTGGGTGTACCAAACGTCACAACGTAACTGGGTGGCTATAAAGGTGCACTACAGGTATCTCCAAAAGTGTCTGTTGGGTTGGCACGAATCGAGACTGGGATTTGTCACTCCGTGTAAACGGAGAGGTATCTCTGGGCCCACTCGGTAGGACATCATCATTATGTGCACAATGTGACCAAGGAGTTGATCACGGGATGATGTGAGTTACGGAACAAGTAAAGAGACTTGCCGGTAACGAGATTGAACAAGGTATAGGGATACCGACGATCGAATCTCGGGCAAGTAACATACCGATAGACAAAGGGAATTGTATACGGGATTGATTGAATCCCCGACATCGTGGTTCATCCGATGAGATCATCGTGGAACATGTGGGAGCCAACATGGGTATCCAGATCCCGCTGTTGGTTATTGACCGGAGAACGTCTCGGTCATGTCTGCATGGTTCCCGAACCCATAGGGTCTACACACTTAAGGTTCGATGACGCTAGGGTTATAGGGAATGTATGTACGTGGTTACCGAATGTTGTTCGGAGTCCCGGATGAGATCCCGGACGTCACGAGGAGTTCCGGAATGGTCCGGAGGTAAAGATTTATATATGGGAAGTCCTGTTTTGGTCACCGGAAAAGTTTCGGGTGATATCGGTAATGTACCGGGACCACCGGGAGGGTCCCGGGGGTCCACCAAGTGGGGCCACCAGCCCCAGAAGGCTGCGTGGGCCAAGTGTGGGAGGGGACCAGCCCCAGGTGGGCTGGTGCGCCCCCACCAAGGCCCAAGCGCATGGGAGAGTGGGAGGGGGCAAACCCTAGGTCCAGATGGGCCTTAAGGCCCACCCTAGTGGCACCCCCCCTCTCCTCCCCTTGGCCGCACCCTAGATGGGTTTCGGGGCTGCCGCCACCCCTGGGGAGGGAACCCTAGATGGGGCGCAGCCCCTCCCCCTTCCCCTATATATACTGGAGGTATTTGGGGCTGCCAGACACACGAGAACGTCTCCTTTTCGGCGCAGCCCTACCCCTCTCCCTTCTCCTCCTCTCCCGCGGTGCTTGGCGAAGCCCTGCGGGATTGCCACGCTCCTCCATCACCACCACGCCGTCGTGCTGCTGCTGGATGGAGTCTTCCCCAACCTCTCCCTCTCCCCTTGCTGGATCAAGGCGTGGGAGACGTCACCGGGCTGCACGTGTGTTGAACGCGGAGGCACCGTTCTTCGGTGCTCAGATCGGAATCAACCGCGATCTGAATCGCTACGAGTACGACTCCCTCATCCGCGTTCTTGCAATGCTTCCGCATCGTGATCTACAAGGGTATGTAGATTCACTCCCCTTCCCCTCGTTGCTAGAGTACTCCATAGATTGATCTTGGTGATGCGTAAATTTTTTTGAATTTCTGCTACGTTCACAACAGAAATGAGATGTCCATGAATATCAGTCAAGTCAAGAAACTCAGAAATATTGTTAGGATGAAGAAACTTGCGACGAATAACAACAAGATCTTTGTTTGCACAATGAAGAAGACATCAGTCAACTATAGGATGGTACCAACTCTTTTACCTTGTTTTTAGCCCTTGCGCCATTTCAAAATTTACAACAGCGATTTATGCATAGCTTTGTTTTCAGTACTTTTCAAAGCAGTTCACCGATGATTACCTCTCAAACCACCTGCATGGTCAAGAGGCGAGGAAGGTATTCATTCAACACCCACGGTACAATATTGAAGTCTTGCTAAAGAGGACGAAGGTTTGGCGGGCAATTATCCATAGCCACTTGCCTAAAGTTGCAAGGCCATTCAACATCACTGAAGGCTCAATATTTGCCTTCCACTTCTGCAGTTTCCCAGATGAGATTCATCTGTCTATTTACCGTGTATGATGCTACTTTCGAAAGGTTTTTGATGCTGCATGTGAAACTTGGTGCTGTTGTGTAATGGCATAACTGAGTGCCGAAGCTATCTGATATAATTCGATTATGAAATCCTGGTTGCTTTTATACGGATATGAAATATCTGGCGTGTTTTATAAGAAACATCAGTTTGATTAGTACATGGATTATCAATAATAGGCTAATTACCCTGCTTATTGGGGTTTTCTATTGCAAACGGTTACTCAGACAGCACCGTGGGCGATGAACTCAAACAACCCGCACGGTTTCTAGAAAGTAGGCGTGTTCGATCAACTAACAATCACACATGGCTTCCGGCAGCGAACTGTTTGCGTTAGGCCACCTTGCACAAATGTTTCCACACAAAGAACATTGTGTGATATACATACCTACGGAAATGTTTTTCTAGGATTCACCGTGTGGGATGTACATACCTACGAAAATGATTTTCTGGGATTCATCGTGTGGGATGTACATACCTACGGAAATGATTTTCTGGGATTCACCATGTGGGATGTACATACCTACGGAAATGATTTTATGGGATTCACTGTGTGGGATGTACATACCTACAGAAATGATTGGGTTTTGATGCCTCACCCGATCACACATGGCCCCAGCCTGGGTCCCAGGAGGGCCTATCCCCGATGATTTCTGGGTCGTGTGGGAAGGACCCCCTATCGCCCACACTCACTCGACGACGGTTCCAAATGCCGTCGCAGAAAGGGGTTAAAAACCGTTTGTTTAGCACGTCGTTGTACCAGTGCCCTAACAAAACTAACACAATTACATGATGAATCTCATCCAACTCCTCACTGACCAGCGAGCCTACGAAGGAATTACTCACTCCCGGTGGGGAGCATCATGGAATTGGCAATGGAGAAGGGTTGGTGATGACGAAAAACGAAGATCCCCCTCTCCGGAGCCCCAAACGGACTCTAGATCTGGCCTCCCGATGAAGAACAGGAGGTGACGGCGGCTCCGTCTCGTGGAACGTGATAATTCTTTCTCCCTGATTTTTTTCTAGAAAAATAGGATTTTATAGCGTCGGTTTCAGGGTCTGGCGCGCCCAGGTGGGTTGTGCCCACCCAGGTGCCTTCTCCGGTGGCTCTTGGCTCCATAAATTCTCATTTATTGTATAAAAAATCCCCGCAAAGTTTCGTTCCATTCCGAGAACTTTTATTTCTGCACAAAAACAACACCATGGTAGTTCTGCTGAAAACAGCGTCAGTCCGGGGTTAGTTTCATTCAAATCATGCAAATTAGAGTCCAAAAGAAGAGGAAAAGCGTTAGGAAAAGTAGATACGTTGGAGACGTATCACAATACTAGAGCCATTGCCTTGGCGAAGGAATCCAGATTTCAAAAAAGAACCAAACACATCAAGAGACGCTTAAACTCCATTCATGATCAAGTCAAGGAGGGAGACATAGAATTTTGCAAGATACATACGGATCTGAATGTAGCAGATCCGTTGACTAAGCCTGTTCCATGAGCAAAACATGATCAGCACCAAGACTCCATGGGTGTTAGATTCATTACAATGTAATCTAGATTATTGACTCTAGTGCAAGTGGGAGACTGAAGGAAATATGACCTAGAGGCAATAATAAAGTTGTTATTTTATATTTCCTTATTCATGATAAAGGTTTATTACTCATGCTAGAATTGTATTGATCGAAAACCTTAATACATGTGTGAATACATAAACAAACATCGTGTCCCTAGTGAGCCTCTACTAGACTAGCTCATTGATCAAAGACAGTTAAGGTTTCCTAACCATGGACATGAGTTGTCATTTGATAACAGGATCACATCATTAGGACAATGATGTGATGGACAAGACCCATCTGTTAGCTTAGCATAATGATCATTCAATTTTATTGCTATTGCTTTCTTCATGTCAAATACATATTCCTTCGACTATGAGATTATGCAACTCCCGGATACCGGAGGAATGCCTTGTGTGCTATCAAACATCACAACGTAACTAGGTGATTATAAAGATGCTCTGCAGGTATCTCCGAAGGTGTTTGTCGAGTTGGCATAGATCGAGAATAGGATTTGTCACTCCGAGTATCGGAGAGGTATCTCTGGGCCCTCTCGGTAATACACATCATAAGCTTACATGCAAACGACTAAGGAGTGAAGGAAATATGCCCTAGAGGCAATAATAAAGTTGTTGTTTTATATTTCCTTATATCATTTAAATGTTTATTATTCATGCTAGATTTGTATTAACCGGAAACTTGATACATGTGTGGATACATAGACAAAACACCGTGTCCCTAGTAAGCCTCGACTAGACTAGCTCGTTAATCAAAGATGGTTAAGTCTCCTAACCATAGACATGTGTTGTCATTTGATGAATGGGATCACATCATTAGGAGAATGATGTGATGGACAAGACCCATCCGTTCGCTTAGCATATTGATCGTTCAGTTTTACTGCTATTGCTTTCTTCATGTCATATACATATTCCTTTGACTATGAGATTATGCAACTCCCGAAAACCGGAGGAATGCCTTGTGTTCTACCAAACATCACAATGTAACTGGGTGATTATAAAGATGCTCTACAGGTATCTCTGAAGGTGTTTGTTGGGTTGGTATAGATCGAGATTAGGATTTGGCACTCTCAGTATCGGAGAGGTATCTCTGGGCCCTATCGATAATGCACATCATAATAAGCCTTGAAAGCAATGTGACTAATGAGTTAGTTGCGGGATGATGTATTACGAAACGAGTAAAGAGACTTTCCGGTAACGAGATTGAACTAGGTATGTAGATACCGACGATCGAATCTCGGGCAAGTAACATACCGATGACAAAGGGAATAACGTATGTTGTCATTACAGTACGACCGAGAAAAGATCTTCGTAGAATATGTGGGAACTAATATGAGCATCCAGTTTCCGCTGTTGGTTATTGACCGGAGAGGTGTCTCAGTCATGTCTACATAGTTCTCGAATCCGTAGGCTCCGCACGCTTAATGTTTGATGACGATTTTGTATTATATGAGTTATGTGATTTGGTGACCTAAAGTTGTTCGGAGTCCCGGATGAGATCACGGACATGACGAGGAGTCTCAAAATGGTCGAGAGATAAATATTGATATATAGGACGGTGGTATTCAGACACCGGAAGTGTTCAGGGTGTACCACGTACATATCGGGTCACCGGAAGGGGTTCCGGGCATCCCCCGGCAACTACATGGACCTAATGGCCAAGAGGGGGACAGACCAGCCCCTAAGGTGCTGGTGCGCCCCATGTAGGCCAAAATAGGAGGGGAAGGAAAGAGGAGAAGAGAGAAAGGAAGGGGAGGGATTCGGCCTCCCCCTTCCTTCCCTCCTCCCTCCTCCTTCCTTCCCCCTCCGGAAGTTATGGTAAGGGGGGGAACGAATTGCACTAGGGCCCCAAGTGGGATTCCTCCTACTTGGGTGCCCCCTTGGCTGCTCCCTCTCCCTCCCACCAATATATATGAGGGAGGAGGCGCCTAGAACACATAACAACGTCTGTTAGCCGTGTGCGGCGCCTCCCTCCACAGTTTACTCCTCCGGTCATATTGTCGTAGTGCTTAGGTGAAGCCCTGCGCGGATCACTTCACCATTACCATGACCACACCGTCGTGCTGACAAAACTCTCCCTTGACACCTTGCTAGATCAAGAGTTTGAGGGCGTCATCGAGCTGAACGTGTGCAGAACTCGGAGGTGTCGTACGTTCGGTGCTTGATCGGTCGAAACAAGAAGAAGTTCTACTACATCAACCGCGTTGTCAAATGCTTCCTCTTTCGGTCTACGAGGGTACATGGACACACTCTCCCCCTCTCGTTGCTATGCATATCCTAGATAGATCTTGCATCAGCGTAGGAATTTTTTGAAATTGTATGCTACGTTTCCCAACAGTCGTATCCGAGCCAGGTCTATGCGTAGATGATATGCACGAGTAGAACACAAAGAGTTGTGGGTGGTGATCGTCATACTGCTTACCACCAACGTCTTATTTTAATTCAGCGGTATTGTTGGATGAAGTGGCCCAGACCAACCTTACATGACCACGTTCATGAGACCGGTTCCATCGACAAACATGCAACTACTTTTGCATAAAGGTGGCCGGCGGGTGTCTGTTTCCCCTACTTTAGTTGAATCGAATTTGACTACGACCGATCCTTGTTGAAGGTCAAAACAGCAAACTTGATAAATCACTGTTATGGTTTTGATGCGTAGGTAAGAACGGTTCTTGCTAGAAGCCCGTAGCAGCCACGTAAAACTTGCAACAACAAAGTAGAGGACGTCTAACTTGTTTTTGCAGGGCATGTTGTGATGTGATATGGTCAAGACATGATGTGATATACGTTATTGTATGAGATGATCATGTTTTGTAAAAGTTATCGGCAACTGGCAAGAGCCTTATGGTTGTCGCTTTATTGTATGAAATGCAAACGCCATGTAATTGCTTTACTTTATCACTATGCGTTAGCGATAGTTGTAGAAGCAATAGTTGGCGAGATGACCATGGCGCTACGATGGAGATCAAGGTGTCAAGCCTGTGACGATGGAGATCATGACGGTGCTTTGGAGATGGAGATCAAAGGCACAAGATGATGATGGACATATCATGTCACATATTTTGATTGCCTGTGATGTTTATCTTTTATGCATCTTATTTTGCTTAGTGCGGCAGTAGCATTATAAGATGATCCCTTACTAAAATTTCAATGTATAAGTGTTCTCCCTGAGTAAGCACCGTTGCGACAGTTCGTCGTGCTGATACACCACGTGATGATCGGGTGTGATGAGCTCTACGTTCACATATAACGGGTGCAAGATAGTTTTGCACATGCGGAATACTTGGGTTAAACTTGACGAGCATGTCATGTACAAACATGGCCTCGGAACACTGGAGACCGAAAGGTCGAACGTGAATCATATAGTAGATATGATAAACATAGAGATTTTCACCATTGATGACTACTCCATCTCACGTGATGATCGGACATGGTTTAGTTGATTTGGATTACGTAATCATTTAGATGACTCGAGGGATGTCTATCTAAGTGGGAGTTCTTAAGTAATATGATTAACTGAACTTAATTTATCATGAACTTAGTCCTGATAGTTTTTGCATATCTATGTTGTAGATCAATAGCTCGCGTTGTAGCTCCCCTATGTTTTGATATGTTCCTAGAGAAAACTAAGTTGAAAGATGATAGTAGCTATGATGCAGACTGGGTCCATTATCTGAGGATTATCCTCATTGCTGCACAGAAGAATTATGTCCTTGATACACCACTAGGTGATAGACCTATTGCAGGAGCAGATGCAGGCGTTATGAATGTTTGGCAAGCTCGATATAATGACTACTTGATAGTTTAGTGCACCATGCTTTACGGCTTAGAACCGGAACTCCAATAATGTTTTGAACGCCACGGAGCATATGAGATGTTCCAAGAGCTGAAATTGGTATTTCAGACTCATGCCCGTGTCGAAAGGTATGAGACCTCTAACAAGTACTTTGCATATAAGATGGAGGAGAATAGCTCAGTCAGTGAGCATGTACTTAGAATGACTGAGTATTACAATCACTTGAATCAAGTGGGAGTTAATCTTTCAGATAAGATAGTGATTGACGTAGATCTCTAGTCACTATCACCAAGCTACTAGTAATTCGTGATGAACTATAATATGCAAGGGATGCCTAAAATGATTCCCAAGCTCTTCGCGATGCTGAAATCGGCGAAGGTAGAGATCAAGAAAGAGCATCAAGTGTTGATGGTTAACAAGACCACTAGTTTCAAGAAAAATGGCAAGGGAAAGAAAGGGAACTTCAAGAAGAATGGTAAGAAAGTTGCCACTCCCGTGAAGAAGCCCAAAGTTGGACCCAAGCTTGAAACAGAGTGCTTCTACTGCAAAGGAAATGGTCACTGGAAGTGGAACTGCCCCAAACATTTGGCGGATAAGAAGGATGGCAAAGTGAACAAAGGTATATTTGATATACAGATTATTGATGTGTACCTTACTAGTATTCGTAGTAGCCCCTGGGTATGTGATACTAGTTCAGTTGCTAAGATTAGTAACTCGAAACAGGAGTTGCAGAATGAACAGAGACTAGTTAAGGGCGAGGTGACGATGTGTGTTGGAAGTGATTCCAAGGTTGATAAGATCACCATCCCACAGTCCCTCTATCTTCGGGATTAGTGTTGAACCTAAATAAATGTTATTTGGTGTTTGCATTGAGCATGAATATGCTTGGATCATGTTTATTACAATACGGTTATTCATTTAAGTCAGAGAATAATTGTTGTTCTATTTACATGAATAAAACCTTCTATGGTTATACACCCAATGTAAATGGTTTATTGAATCTCGATCGTAGTGATACACATATTCATAATATCGATGCCAAAAGATGCAAAGTTGATAATGATAGTGCAACATATTTGTGGCACTGCTGTTTAGGTCTTATTGGTGTAAAGCGCATGAAGAAACTCCATGCAGATGGGCTTTTGGAATCACTTGATTATGAATCACTTGATTATGAATCATTTGATACTTGCGAACAATGCCTCATGGCCAAGATGACTAAAACTCCGTTCAACGGAACAATGGAGCGAGCTAATGACTTATTGGATATAATACATACCGATGTATGCGGTCCGATGAGTGTTGAGGCTCGCGGCGGGTATCGTTATTTTCTGACCTTCACATATGATTTGAGCAGATATGGGTATATCTACTTAATGAAACACAAGTCTGAAACATTTGAAAAGTTCAAAGAATTTAAGAGTGCAGTGGAGAATCATCGTAACAAGAAAATAAAGTTTCTACGATCTGATCGTAGAGGCGAATGTTTGAGTTACGAGTTTGGCCTTCATTTAAAACAACGTGGAATAGTTTCAAAACTCACGCCACCTGGAACACCATAGCATAATGGTGTGCCCGAACATCGTAACCGTACTTTATTCGATATGGTGCGATCTATGATGTCTCTTACCGATTTACCACTATCATTTTGGGGTTATGAATTAAAGACAGTTGCATTCACATTAAATAGGGCATCGTCTAAATTCGTTCAGACGACACCGTATGAACTATGTGTCGTGGTTTTGTCACGGCAGATGTCACTACAAAAAAATACACTTCTGTGATGATACGTGTTTGTCACAGTAGGTCGCATTTTTTGTCATGCATGTACATCCATGACGATTTTATGACAGAATCAAAATAGTCATACCTGTGCTGTCGTAGAAGTGTTCCATGACATTACCAAAATTATCATCACGGAAGTGTCCACTTCCATGACGATAAATCGCGCGTCACAGAAGTGCTTTCGTCAAGGGTGACCGACACGTGGCATCCACGGTAACGGAACGCCGTTAAGCTATCGGGTCGGGTTTTGGATCCGATAACCCGTTAACAGCCCCGACCAATGGGAAATTTCCACGTGTAAAATTCTTATTGGCCGGACGAAACACGTGTCAGCTCGTCAGTGGGTCAGATAGGCGCCTATGATATGTCGACACGTGCCATGGCCCACCACTGGCCCATTTAGCTTACAAAGCCGGCCCGTTTGACTTGGTCAAAAGTTAACGGGCTGGCCCATGAAAAGCCTGTTAACGGTCTCTTCGCAAATAGCCCATTTTACGGCCCGTTAACTCACGGCCCGTTAGGCCCTAAAGGAAATCGGCCCAACAACGTCATGTGGGCCGTCGAATATAACACCAGCCCATTTCACTTTCGGCCCATGTATGGCCCACGACGTCTTTCGGCCCATATGAGGCCTTCGTATCTTTCGGCCCTTTACAGGCCCACGGTGACTCTAGCCCATAATGAACAGTAATTTTCTTTATACCCGTTAACGGCCCGTGATTTACATGGGCCGTTTCCAGCCCGTGTTAGCTTTCGGCCTATTGACGGCCCATACGTTCTTGGGCTCCTTTTCGGCCCTCGATTACTCCCGGCCCGTTACTGGCCTGTTCCCCTAATGGGCCAAATTCGGCCCATGGCAAGAGTCGGCCCGTTACTGGTCTGTTCCCCTAATGGGCCAAATTTGGCCCATGGCAAGAGTCGTCCCGTTACTGGCCTGTTACCCTAATGGGCCAAATTCGGCCCATGGCAAGAGTCGGCCCGTTTCTGGCCTGTTAACCCGTTGCGTCGTTTCCAGCCCGTCCTATATTCTGGCCCATTAACGACCCGTTATGCCTGTGACAGAATTAAGCCTTTACTGTCCTACGGCCTGTTAACGGCCTGTTACCATGCTGGGCCGATACCAATTATGCCTGATTATGGCCCATGTAGACCCATTTATCCGACGGCCCGAGGCCCACCGATTACAGGCCCATTTATCGACGGACCGTAGGAGACCCATGGATCCTACGGCCCGTATATGGCCCATGGTAGTTGCGGCCACTAGCAAACCAGGGAAAAAGAAGACTAGGAAATAAATAAGGCCGAAACTAACGCTAGGCTATTAAGGCGATTGCACAGATTACATCCACTCGGCATCAAAGATCGCCACCAGTGCAAATATAGGGAACACCCTACACTATACAAAAATGGCTTGCTGTTTTCTTCAGCCGGTGGCTGCACGTTAAGAATAAATTTTGTATCGCACCAAAACAAATTACAACTATATAACAAAAGGAAGGTTGGCATAAAACTTAACAGTCTAGCAGATAAATGCACCACCAGAAGTTCAGAAGCTCAGTTCATTTGACCTGACTGTTACGTTTTCATGCTGTATTGTCCGATGGAGCACCATAACCCTCGCCTTCATTTCCCCTAGGCTCCTGAACAACATAGCAAATGTCTGATAGTCTGGTTTCAAAACCATGCATATCTTGACGACATTGAGCAATGTTTCTCCTTGTTTCACAAAGGGTCTCTGTTAGGGAATGGACTTGTGTCTGGAGCGCAGATACAACATTGCTTTGAGCTTGCATATCTTGATCATGAGGCAGTTTGGACGATATTGCCTTAACAACCAACCCAGTATTACGCAGGAACGTGCTTTTGGCACTGTTAGTGGACAGGTACTGACCCACTGCAGCAAGAGCTGACATTGCGGTTATAGTTGCCTCGCCACCTTCAGAAGGTGGCGGTTCCACCATTTTTTCCATAGCTCGCTGAAAAGTTGAGGTTTTACATTAGTAGTACCAGAACAGAAGATATTAAGGAGGCAGCAAAACCAAACAAAATAGCTTTGGTCTATATACAGAACTTATTCTGGTGAACCCATGTAAAATATTAGTTGTATTTTATTGCAAAGTACATAATAAAACCAGGTTCCAAACATATGACCATGTACCATCGCTAATGTATTGTCTATTTCTTCACATTGTATTGAGGGCTAAGGATAAAGAGACGAAGTTTATAATACGGTAAGCATAGTATGACATCATTCATATCACAAAACAACTGAGAACAGACAAACAGGCAATTGTAACGTTGTGTGGGCAAGTCCAGCACGGAACTAGATTACGGGTCAAGATCAAAGGAACATCACTCCTCTCTTTTAAACCTTGTAAGGTGCAATGATACGCTAAGACAATTGTGTATAAAATTGAAAAGAGTAATAGACATTGGCTGCAAACCATGCAGTTCAAGGCACAAGTCAGAGTAAGTAGTAGTTAAAAGGCATGAGGATTAAGGACTTACAACAGCGGCTTTGACTGGTGTAGTCATGCCCTTCTTCTTGCTGGTGTGACAGTCCTTGAAGATTTCCACAGCATTTGGTTCAGGTACTTTTTGGTCCTTGCGGGCTTTCCTCTGCATTTCGAACAAGTCAATATAGATCTGATAATATGGTACAGCGAAAAGAGTGAAACAGCAGCTAATTACAAGAGCCTCGCAGTGTGCAATATAGCTACGAGATCCTGTCGTCTGTTGGAATTTCACTTTCGTACGGTTGGCCTTGTTCTTTGAACAGTTCACCTACAAGAAGATAGATTTGTGTGGCACATGCGTAAATAGGACTTCAACATGTGATCTGATCACATATATATAATGTACCTGATACTTCGGATCAGACCAGTGTTTAACAAGGCCCCTCCAGTCTTCATCCGATATATTTTCCACTGGAGATGTTTGGGAAAGTTCACTGTTAGCCTTGCCTTCAAAGTGAGTTTTCCTCAAGTTATACCGATACTGTCGCAGAGCAGACTTGAAAACATGGGTGCAAGCTTGTCTGGTTGCATCATCTTGGCTATCCAACTTGAACCTCATCTGTTGAAAATTATGGGAGTCTCATTATCAGCAACCTAGAAAGTATGGGACAGAGCAAGACGATATTACTAGTTTCCATACATAACCATACTTACAGATAAATGGTCGAGGAAGGTGTTGAACTGGGTTTCGTCTTTGTCATTCCTGTACTGAATCCATGTTGGGAGGATACGTACATGACACCTAACGGCAACCGCTGCCTCTGATACTAACTTGGCTGACTCTGTAGCATCACGTGGCCTTTTTAAACCTGCCTCAAAACGGATCTCCATTCTTCCTCCTCTAGATTTAGTTAACCTATCGAGCATTATCCCTGATGTTTGTTTCCTCTTGCGCCTAGGTGCTAGTCCAACAACGAACATAGGAAGTGTTAGTGTACATCAAACTGTGAGACTACATATAAAGAAGCATGCAACTGTAACTTGACTCCAGCAACTACCTTCTTGCTGTTGAAGCTCACAAGGTTCATCTGATATTGCCAACTCGTCTTGTGTCAAGAGTGCTTGGGAAGTAGTGTCAGGTGGCAAGGGAGCTTGGGAACGTGCTGCTAGCTCAGTTGACGCACGAGTAAGTCGTGCAGCTGGTAGTACTGTGGTAGGTGTTGCAAGAACTAGGGCTGTCTCTGCTTGTTTGGTGGCAGCTATTTGTTTCTGTTTGGCTTTTTTTGCAACTCGTGTAGCATGGGATGCCGTGTTTGTAGAATTTTCCGCTGGACTTTGACCTTCTATTGCACCATCAGTACCAGCAGAATCTGCAGGATTCATCCGCTTCTCATTCCCTGCCATTCTGTGTTTCTTCCTCTTTCTCTGTGCCATGTTAAGTCAAGCCGACAAGAAAAACGAATAACAATTTAGTTCTTCAGAACAAATTGATGCGTGATGCAGACGAACTGAACTTTGATGTTAGACAACCACATGATAGGAGGATGTAATATGTATGAAAAACAGGACGGAAGAGATAACCAGAACTATGATGTGTAAACTAAGAAGAAGACATTTCACCAAATTAGAAGCAATGCAATGGAAGGTAGACACCATATGAAAGATGCTACAAATATCGCTCTGCCAAGTTAACAGTGTCTCATCATAAATGGCGTTTAAACAAATGTGAAGCAGTACAAGAAATAAATCATATGCAAGATGCAAACAACATCACACTACCATGTTAGAGGTCTCTCGTCATTAGTGCCATTGCATATTCACAGCATTGCATATTCACAGCTTATGATGTGTAAACTAAGGAGAAGGCATTTCAACAAATTAGAAGCAATGAAAGCTAGACACCATATGAAAGATGCAACGAATATCACTCTACCAAGTTAAAACTGTCTCGTCATAAGTGCCATTTCAACAAATTAGTAGTACAAGCTAGAAAAGAATGTGAGATGTAACCTATATCACACTCCGAAGTCAAACGTGTCTTATGATAAGTGATTGTTGCAGGTTACACAACAGTAGTAATTTGATGTAAGAACATGGTGTGATAGACAGATATTGTATGTTCTAGAAACAGGAACACGTGTCTTATTCAAGTATAATGTGTAAAGTAAGCAGATGGAATTCAACAAAATTAGAAGCAATACAAGCTAGACATCACACATAACATGCAACCACATATAACAGTGCCAAGTTAGAGGGAGCACCGGTGATGCTGCACTAGGGGAGACGTGCTCATCATAAACACAGCTTTGTTGAGTGTCTATGCATGTGTTGTCTTGGAAATCATCTTGGGGGTGTGGAGGAGTAGAAACTGTAGAGGCCCTCCGTTCGGAAGGAGCACCTTTATCCGCTGCCTTGCTAACTTCCTTCCGCTTTATTGATTTTGAATTGTCAAGTAAAACCGACAAGAAAAAGCAATAAAATTCTCTCTTCAGAACTCATTCATGCATGATACTGACAATCACTACTTTGATGTAAGGCAAACACATGATACCAGGATGGAATATGTACGAAAAACAGGACGGCATGGCATGTTCACAACTGTTTGTGTAAACTAAGCAGAAACCATTCCAGCAAATAAGAAGCAATGCAAGCTAGACACCACATGAAAGATGCAACCAATATGACTCTGCCAAGTTAAAAGCGTCCCATCATAAATGGAATTTCAACAAATTAGAAGCAGCGCATGCTATAAATCATATGAAAGATGCAACTAATATCGCACTGCATATACTAAAGGTGTCTCGTCATGTTGATTGATGCGGGATACAAAAAAACAATAGTTTTATGTAAGGACATGCTTAATAGACAGATGTACTATGTACTAAATACAGGAAGGCATGTCACATTAACAGGTATAATGTATAAGCTAAGCAGACTAGCACATGCAGTTTAACCAGATTGGAAGAATTACAATCTAGACACCATATGCAACATGCAACCACATATCACGCTGCCAAGTTAGAGCAAGCACCTGCGATGCTAGTGTAGGGGAAATGCTGTAATCAACTACAGAGCTACGTTCACTATCTTCATCTAGCATTTCTGTTTCTTGAGAATCATGTCGGGAGGCTGACGCTGCATTCTTTAAATGAGGAGTAGTCCCCTTGCCTGCCTGCCTCGTCATAAGTGATTGATGAGGGATACACAAGAACATTAGTTTGATGTAAGAACATGGTTAATACACAGATGTACTAGTATGTACCAAAAACAGAAAGGCATGTCATATTCAAAGGTATAATGTGTAAGCTAAGCAGATGCAATTTAACCAAATTGGAAGCAATACAAGCTAGACATCCGGCTGGAGTGGTGAGCATGATCATCTAGGACCTGAGAGCCTGGTGGGAGGCGGGCTGCTTCGCCACCATCGCAGCTTTTTAGTTGGCTTCCAGGTGATGCCTATCTTTGCTGGGCTTGTCACTGGCTCGGCCAGTGCCCTGACTAGCTATTTGTCTTCTGGTGCTCACGGGATGGTGGTTCATGTAAAAAAATATCTTTCCTTATCTTACCGACTTCGGCCTTTCGAATACAAGCTAGACACCATATGGAACATGCAACCACATATGACACCGCGAAGTTAAAGCAAGCACCTGGGATGGTGGTTCATTGCGAGCGAGGTCATCAACTCCAGAGCTACGTTTACCGTCTCCATCTGCTGACACTGCACCCTTTATAGCGCTGTAACGTGTCTTGCCTACCCGCATACGAAGCTGGAGCGACTTCTCTCTTTTCTTTTTGGCTTCTCTCATGGCAGCAGAGTCTGAAATACCCTTGCATAAAAACACAATAGTGAGAGTAAGGGTGAAGTGTGTGCAGAACTAGTGCACTGTAAAAGTAGCAGATAGCAGGTGGCTGAAAAATAAATGACAGGAGACATATGATAGCTCTACAACATTGCATGGCAAACAAAATTAGATTCTACTCCGTATGATTTTGTAATATATGAGCACAGGAAATGCAGGTACTCCTCCAGCACACCACCACATGTGGTCATATCTAAGATAACAGTCGACTGAAAATAAATAGGTCAGTCGATTTTTTTAATGAACCGTCCGATCTATAAGGAACGGGCAGATGGCCTTCGTCTACCTCCCGCCAGTCACTGTTGACGATCTTTCTCGAACCGCCAGCGACCACCGGCCCAGACCCCTGCCTCCGCCGCCCCGCCCTCCCATCGACCTCACACCACCGCCGTGCTTGGCAGCGCCCCCAGGCCATCCCTTTAATCCCGGCCGACCTCCAGATCGGGCGCCAGTAGCTCTAGGCCGCACACGCCCCTAAGATAAACACCAAGGCGCTGCTTCCCCGGCGTAATAGGCGTACTAGCGCCTGTTACGCCGGGGAATGCTTCCGTTAATTGGGAATCAACTGGCCAGAAATTGAAATTCAGGGGGGCGACGGACCTCTAGCTAAGGTGAAATAGTATATGAGGAGAAACCTTGTGCATCGCGAGTTACTAGGAACATCTAGTATCAAGAAGAAGCGGTCAACTAGTGTCTTCTGTGGGATGAATACCGTGCAAGCAGAGACGTAAGATTTGCACGAATAAGGGAAGAGGAGTACCTTTTTCGGTTGCCGGTGTGGTCACCTCCACATGTCGCGCCGATCTTCTTCTTTTTACCGGGGAAACCGATGTTCTGGAGGGTGCAGGCTTGGACGAACCCATGGCCAAATTGTTGACTGTGTTGCCGTGGCCGTATGTCGGCGGAGGGGAAGCAGATCCGAGGCGGCGAAGGACGGCGTAGCAGGAACAGCTCCGGTGCGGTGGAGGGTGGCGAAGTTGGAGCGGCAGCGGTGAGGCGCAGGACGGCGTGGTTGAACTGGCTCGGGTACGGACGGCTCGGCCTCGGCTTCAACTACTAGCCGTGGAGGGCGTTGCGGTTGAGGTTGCGGTGGACGACGACGTCGGGGTATCGGCTCCGGCGTGATGGAGGAGGGCGGCGGTTGATGGGTGGGATGGGGTGGCGGACGGAGGACGCCGGGGTTTCGCGGCTGGTGGAGAGGTAGTTTTGGCGCCCACGGAGTACGAATGGGGAATCGGACGGGTGGGGGGAACCATGTTTCGGTCTGGGACGCGCTTGTTTTTGGCTTTTTTGAACAGAAGATGGGACGCGCTTGTTTGAAATTTGGGGAAAGTACAAACTTTGCCCCCCTCTTAAATTTCGGACCTACTGCGGGTCGGGGGTAGGATGGTAATCCCAGGTGTCCCAAATAGTGGGCGGGAGCGATTTCGGCCGCGCGCATGTGTGCTTAGGCGGCCATTGTGTATGAATGTTTTTCGGATGCGGTTGCGTGGCGTCTAGATGAAGCTACAAACCTACCCCGGTTTAGACCTTTGGACGTCGGGCCGGTAGGTTTCACGGGTCGGAGTTATTAGAAAAGTAATTTCCTTGTACTACCAAACATTGGTCTCACGCGGTTTCGGGCGAGTAGAGGCTCTTTTGGCGCTTCGTTCGAAATTTTGAAACACAAGCATTCACGTTTAGAGTACTCTTGAACTATGAGGATTGACCTAAATAGACAACGTTATATTTGACCTTGTATGTTTGAAAACCTCATTAAATTATCCGCTTCTTTTTGAAATTTTGACACTTGAAAATCCTATAACTACGATTATTTTGGAATGGAGGAGCTAAATTTGAATCTATTTTGTACACGACTACATATGCTATTATGTACAAAATCAGAGCAAAGATTGGTGCCCCCATAATTTAGGTATGGTTTACAAATGCCATGATATCAAATTCAAATAATTGAATGGACTTCATGTTGAATTCGATTTTTTTAAACCACCTTAAGTTGAATTCAAATGTATGCTAGTTCATAGGTAGCTATTTATAATGTCCATTGTGTAACTTTCGTATGTATAATGTGCTTTACACACACAACATGAACTATACTCACGTTTATATTCGATTGCTAAAGCGATGCATTGTCTGGAGTTCAAAATACTAACTATGTGGATCAATTGTGTCGAATAATAACATAGACATGCTCAAATTCGATAGAATCTAGATGTCTGATGGATCAATGACCGCTCCTTACGCGAATTGCAAATATCATGATCCCATCCTAATATTTGGATACAATTTATATCTTTAATCAATGTGTAGAGCAGTCTTTTACGTGTAGTTTCACTCTCCATCGGTGGTCTCTCACACATGCTCACACACTCTCTCCCGAGGTGTCTTTCTCGCACACATGCTCTAGATATAACCCTCCCTCCCTCTCGTAACCATTTACAACTGTTTTCACTAACCTTTATCACAAGCACTCTTCCTCTCGCAAACATACACACGCACAATCCTCATCGACCCTTTCTATATACATGGACCTGCCTACGTGTCTCATGTACGCACATTATCTTTACGCCTGTCTCTCACGCATTGTCTCACACCTCTCTTCCTAATCGACGAGTATGATTCTAGCAGAGCATTCTGTAGGATGCCCCTTAAAGTTAGGTTGGATGAATAGTAATATCAGAGATAAAGGGGTTACCTTAGTCCGAGAACCTAGGGTTACAAATCCTAGCCGGCTTTGTCAGTGGACACAGAGTCCTTCACAATTCTGCTATCTTTGTCTTGTACGACTAGTCATCCATGGGTCTTCCTAAATGCGTCACGGGCCGACCAATGTGGCGCAGGACGGAACCGAACGAAGGGCCTCACCTCGACCCACCGGACCTCACGCGGTGACACACCCTCTGCCCCCACGTCTCATTATCTTCTCACACCCACACATACCAACACAAACACCACACACACAGAAAATTTCTCCTGGTGCCTCTATTCCCTCCCCCCTTGCATATACACACTCAAGGGAATGGAATCTCTTGTCGTGACGTCATATTCGTCTCTCTCTCTCTAGACCACTCTCATTTCTCGTGCTATCTCTCCCACGCCCCCCCCCGTCGGCCCCTCTATCCATGCCTCTCTCGAATACGTAATACACACACATACCTCTCTAGGCCCCGCCAAATGCATCAACTACACATTCACACATGTTACATCACGTACCCCATTGATCTAAAAAGCCCTCTCTTCACGTTTATTTCGCATACAACATTCCTTTTGAATAAAGTGTGGCCAAAAAATTATTTTAGAGTTTCTACATATATACAACATTACAAAGTTATATGGAGGAGTACGAACGCTAATTTGCATTGCATGGTGCCCACAATGATATTTATTCCGCACTGTGAATTTGTATATTTTTATACTATATACAAAGTTAGTCATAATAAAGAGAAACGAAGAGCATCTCTCTCTCCATCGCATACCCCCCTGTACGCCCCTTTCACGTATGCACACAAAACTATCTCCAGGTCCTCTAAAAGTAAGCCCCCAGAAAATTCACGCATGTTTCATCTTTCTCTCGCGATATATGCAATGACGATCATTGTATTTGAAGCGAAAGCACGATACGTACATTGGACTTCAGAATCCACTCATTACGGTCACCATTTACGTTTAGTGGTTATTATACAGTCACGGGCTCACCGTACAACTCTGTATTTGCTCATGACATGACTAGTTGACCAGTTAAACGCTCCACGTGGCACCTCTAGTGTTGCATCACATTATCTCACTACCATCGTGCCCACCTGTCGACTTGTATCTACTCTACATCTACACTCTTATAAAATACATAAAATACACTCTTATAAAAAACAGAGTTGGTGATGATGGTGTGCCTGCCATCCTGCAATATAGGCCGTCCGATTTATATCTGACGGATAGGAAAGAAACTATGGCAATTTTGCAAAAAGGTACCCACACACCTCTCCACATTTGCAAATAAGGCCTTCCCTCGTTCATCCTTTTCTCTCACAAGATAAACAAGTCATACAAATGCATCTTGATGTTACGTGCAACGCACGGGCATCTTGCTAGTAAGAATGAAAACAAACGACAAAAAAATATTTGGACGGTGGTTCGAAGTCATGACCGCGGGCACAGCGGACAAGGTGGCCTTGTATTGGTATGCTGAGCCGTCTGTTTTAACACACAGGAGCTGGTGTGGTGATTATACACACACGCACGCATGCACACGAACTGCATCCACGCAACACTCACACAAACACATGCACCCACGCACGCACGCAACACTCACACGTACACACGCAGCCACGCACGCACGCAACACTCACACGCACACACGCACGCATGCATGCACACACCAGTACACCACACGACCAACACACACTCTCACGCTCAAGTGCTCAACCTACACGTGCATGCGCACACATCAGGCCCTGACAGACACATACACAACCAGGTGATTCCCGCGCACGGGTTGGAGCCTTGTCGCGCCTGCGTAAATTTGTGTTTATCTGACCTTTTGCCTATGCGAACTGACAGGTGGGACCCACAAGGAACGTGGTCAATTTAACTAGTCAACATGGCGCCACGCAGACTATTTGGCCGGTCAACAGAGTGCAATCCGATGCTGAACTGTGAGCAAGTGACCGTATAATCACCGCAAAACGTATATAGTGACCGTAATCAGCTTATTCTGAAGTTCGGTGACCGTATTACGCTTTTCTCTCTGTAGGCCCTCCAAAACTACATCTCTACACGTTCTCGCATGTTACATCTAACAACTATGCAATACAGCACTACTACTACACTCTAACACAATAAATCATATGTGTTTTTAGTTTTACTAGATATCATATTGTTACTTATAATTATTCAGTTTGCATACATTAAAATTGCCTTTGAAATGTATGGCCAGTATCATCTACCGCGCGGGAAAAATCCCGCCCTTTCCTGTTTAATCGGGTTTGTATCGATGGATCGTGCGAAACAGCAAAACTATAGTACTATACAGTACTACAAGTGACAGTTCACTGGGCCGTCGTGTCGTCTACTCCTCCGTCGTAAGAGTGGAGCGCTCGCTTTCATAAATCTTCTAGTCCCTTTCGCCGACATGTGGGACATCAAGCTACCGGGTCCACGTGCCATACCGGAATACAGTGCAGAGCAGCCGGGGTGAAGCACCCCAGTCATGGCGCCGGCGTAGTAATGAGCAATGAGGCGTCAAATCACAAAGCTGCACCTTTCCCGCAGTTAAGTTGGAGGGACGAAGCAACCATCATTTCACTCGTTGCTGAATCCGCTTCTCCCTCATCTTCTTCAACTTAACCACGTGTTGCTTCTGCCGTTGTTCTGCCTCATGTGGGACGCGGATCGGCTTGGTAAAGCACTGACACGTGGGACCGCATGTTAGCAAACCGCCAGGACAACGTCCTCCGAAAATAAGAAGCCTAATCCTAGACTTACAAAGGGCTACGTAGCTGCTACGTATACTTTCCATCTAATCTATATATGCCCCCCTGATTTTCAGGTGGGGTGGGCCTAATCCTCTCCTTTAATCCAATCAAATAGTCCCACATCACATCAGTTCGTAACTTTACGTAAACCATTACGTGGATGTAGCATTGCTCAAATAAGAAACCTCCCCCGCCATCCGCGCGGCAAAATCACCTCCTTTTTACTAATCTTGATTCTATAATTTTTTAGATCAATATAATTGAGATTTGTATAGATAGCACACAGGAGCAAAACCAAGTGGTACGGTTAAGGGCATCCACAATGTGTAGCCAAATGTGAAAATAGCTTTTGGCATCGTGGGAACCATTGTGGACGGTGTTGCCAAAGCCAAAAAGATGGAACCGAAGCTCCCTGATTGATTGATTGAAGGAATAGAAAAATGCAACGTCTCTCCTCTTTCTCCCATGCTTGGACGCATGTAGTACAGTATAGAGCACAGAGTCTACTCCCCTGTCCCTTCTATCACAAATCACAAAGCAGTGAGGCGTCAAATCACAAAAGCACGGACGAAGCAACCATCATTTCACTCTTCGCTGACTCCGCTTCTCCATCGTCTTCTTCGAGAAACCATCTCACCGCACTAGTACTCCTAGTAGTACTAGTAAAGGACTTCCTGGATGCAAATAAGGCGGTTGTCTCGGCTTGCAGGCGGCACTTGCGAACGACTTACCGTGGTCTCCCTCAATGGTGTTCTCCGTCGAACGCACTTCGCCAAACCACCAAAAAAAGATATCGTCGACGTCACCGCAATGGGGAAGGAAGTCAAATATAGTTACTACCTCCATTTTTTTGTACACAAGGCCAGTATATCAAAATTACAATTTGCAAAGGGCCACTAACACTAATCGAGGCAAAATTGATGGGGTTAGCAACCAAGGACATTAATATCCCCTGCATGCATGCGGAAGTGAGAAGGTTGGTTTGCATGGCGCTGCATTAATCAAGCGATGAGGAGTGAGATGGTTAGCTCTTTGGTCTTTGGAGAAAAAAATACGCATTAATTGACACGTGAAACGAGGATTTGTATCGATTAAATCCCGCGAAGGAAAACCCCGCCTTTCTTTTTTAACACTAGTACTCCTAGTACGTACGTACTTATCCTGTTTGGGTCTAGGCCTTGCATTGCCAAACTTCGCCACACATTTTTGCCAAGCTTGCCTAAAGTTTTCAAAATGAGAAGGAGGTACACTTGCGCACGGCTGTCGCGGTCGCACCGCACCCTCACACGGTCGCTCCTGCACGCCGCGGTCGCACCGCACCCTCACACAGTCGCTCCTGCACGCCGCAAACCCAACCAAGGGAACGCACCCTCACTGACACGTGCTGTCGCATGTGAACAAACCAAACTCAGCCATCCTATCGCTGACACATAATTTTCGTTCATAGAGTATGTTTATCCAACCGCATGTTGGGGAGTATCCGTACGGCCCGTGCGGTGGTCTGTTGGGGAAGAAGAAGAGGTGAGGAAGAAGGAAAGAAGGGTTAGGAGACGTAGGATATTCATCCAACCGCCTGAAATGGTAGACTGACCCAAGTCAGGCGACTTGCATAACAAATATATGTTTTTACACAGCAAAAGATCCATAAAAACAACAACATAAAGAAAAACTATCACTGCTCGCGGAAAGAGACGGCCTCGTCGTCTTTGGCTGCCGGCGCGAACCAGCCGTCGCTGCCGACGTGTGTCTCCGCACCGTGGTTGTCCTCGGCCTCCAGCTACTCGTTCAAGCGGAGCGTGCGGGCGCTCTGCACGGACGAGAGCACAGCCCGGTTCAAGTCGAGGACGTCCGGTTCCGCCTGCAGGAGGGCCTCGATGGCAGCGGCATCCGCGCGCTCCGCGTCGAGTCGAGCCTCCGCCGCCCGGTTCAAGTCCAGGACGTCCGGTTCCGCCTGCAGGAGGGCGTCGATGAGAGCGGCATCCGCGCGCTCTGCGTCGAGTCGAGCCTCTGCCGCCCGGTTCAAGTCCAGGACGTCCGGTTCCGCCTGCAGGAGGGCCTCGATGGCAGCGGCATCCGCGCGCTCCGCCTCAAGTTGAGCCTCCGCCGCCCGGTTCACATCCACGACATCCGGTTCCGCCTGCAGGAGAGCCTCGATGGCAGCGGCATGCGCGCGCTCCGCGTCGAGTTGAGCCTCTGCCTCCCGGTCCTCCTTTAGTATCGCCATGTTGAACCGCTGGTCCGCCTGCACCATGGGGGACTCGGACGCCGGCACGAAGTCGACGTCCATCGTCTCATACCCATCGGGGGCCTTCTGCGCCGCGACCTCCGCCATGAACATTGGATCGGCTTCCTCCTCCTCGTAGCTTGGCTCCAGAGAACTCGGGGATTGGCCCGCCGCAAAGCGAGCTTGGGAACGGAGGTCTGTGGCGCCGACCGCCGCCGCGATTTCTGCGCGGCGCTCCGGCGTCAGCATCTTGTAGTAAGTGATCTTGCGGCGCACCATGGCTTTCCGGCGAACTAGGGGACGCTTGATGCGGGCTAGGGGATCGAAAGGTGGGGGAATGGGCTGGAGATTTGGTGTGGTTTTAGGGCAGTGGCTGGCGTAGGCCGAGCAGCGAAGGTTCTGGTGTGAATAGTGGTTCCGGTGACGACCGGTCAATCGGTTTTGACTGTACATCGCTCTTGTCGCGTTCGCGTTGCAGCCCGGCACGCTGGACCCTCCACGTCGCTCACCGAATGGAACGCGCTTCGTCTTGCGTTTTCGCTCGCTTGTGGGACCGCAGTTGAGAGCAAACCGACGTCCCTCCCCCTCCCCCGCCCGCGTCATTTATTATACCACCACTCCCTCCGTTTTATGCGGAGTAAATAAAAACAGAGGGAGTATACTACGGATGAGGATCCCCTGACGTGGCCGAACCCATTGAGTAACTGACATGCGGGGCCTAGCAAGCATGGGGTCCGCCAGTAAGTGACCGAAAGGGAGGGTAAGGCAGGGATACCTACGTCAGAGGATCCACTTCCACTATACTACTTTGACCAAATGTTAGAGTAATAATATATGACATGCAACTTACACAAATGTTAGAGTAATAATATATGACATGCAACTTACACAAAGCATACAGGGTCTAATGCGTTTTTCGAGGCTAACTTTGACCAAATGTTAGAGTAATAATATATGACATGCAACTTACACAAAGCATACGGTCAAATTCGTATGTGAAAGGAGTTTCCAATGATATAATTTTCACATTATACATCTCATGTACTATTAATCTTGTCAATAGTCAAATTGGAAACCATCTCGAGTACAAATCTAGGAGTACGTACGAATCTAACAATATTGATTGGGCGTTGTTGAATGTTGATACCTTTTTGATCAAAGTAGAGATACTTTGACTACACATAAAACTTATATGTAAACTAGAAAGGATAGGGGGAGTATATTGTACGTTCAAAAACGAAACGAACATTGAATACCCTTTATATATGATTTGCGGATGCTATGATCACCGGTTCAAAATTTTGAATCCGCCTTAGGTATCACGTGCCCCCACTCGTTCCCTCTCGATTTCATCTCGGGGTCCGGAGATCTATTGAAAGAGGACTAGGGTGGGTACATGCGAATGATACTCGGCGGAATGTTCAAATGAGGCATGCGGGAGGATGGACTCGACTGGAGGGCGACATGATCGATGGAGAAGAGGGTTGGAGAGGAATGAGAAATAAGCAAACGCCACATGATTATACTTGAACGGCTCAAATAAACAATAAGTTGTCTCGCTTGGCCTACATAGTGAAAGGCCTAATGCGCAACGCGGAGCACTGACGCTCGAATATGGCCGGGAAAACAGGGAAACCGACATGTGGGGCACACCCGTCGGGACGACGTAGCGCAGACTAGTCCAATGGAGGAGCTGGCCCACGACCTCCTCGCCACCGACAACCGTTCATGTGGGTCGTTGGGGCCAACAACGGGGCGCAGCTCCAGCACCGCCTCTGGACACGGCGACCGCGGTGAGCGACACGCTCATATCGTCGCTAGACACGGTCGGTTTCAGTGTGCCGAGGGTGGCGTTAGTGCTGTGGCACGACCAACGGTATGTTTGGTTTGTGCCCAAGGTTGCCCCATCAAAGCATTGGGTAGCCAAAATTTTGGTTGAGGTATTGGTTGCCCATGATTTGGCCGACATTGGCAAGAAAAATGAACTAGAGTTGGCTAGAGTTCATTGGCATGCCAAAGAAATGGCAACCATCCAAACAAAGACCAATCTTTGGGTCATGACCAAAATTTTGGTTGAGGTATTGGTTGCCCATGATTTGGCCGACATTGGCAAGAAAAATGAACTAGAGTTGGCTAGAGTTCATTGGCATGCCAAAAAAATGGCAACCATCCAAACAAAGACCAATCTTTGGGTCATGACCAAAATTTTGGTAAGGTGCACTTTGGCCACAATCCAAACACACCCCAACACCCGGCTCGTCGAGGATGCACGGGGCGCCGCGACGCGTCCGCGGAGTGGTGTAGCGCGGCCAACTGCATCCTCTGGACCTGAGACCATGCCGGGTCGTCTTGCTTTTTCAATGACATGCGGGGATCGCATGTGAGCAAAGGGCATCTCCAACGTTGCCACGACCGCAGCTGACTACCCTGGCACACCAAAACCCTCGTCCCTCGCGCCGTCGCGCGGTGCGTTCCCAGCCGGCGCCAGCTGCCCGCATTCATGCCGTCCGTTCGTATGTCGTCGTTAAGAGGCTCGGTGCCCGAGGAACCAACTCCGGCGACTTAATGACGCACCCGGACGCTTGGCCTCACCGGAATGCGCTACTTAAAGCGGCAACGCCCAGCTAACCTCCACACCATAGCGCATCGTCCTCCTACCTGGCACCACATCCGCCATGACCGCAAGTGCGAACGCTCTGCGGGAGAGCTTGTCTTCGGGGATGAAGCTCGAGGTCGCCGCCCTCGCTCAAGTCGCCTCTCGCGACGCAATAGCGGCGTAGCCGGACGCGGACGCGACCGCACAAGCGGTGGCCACGCTGGCGGCCGACGACGGGAGCACCGTCAGCCACGCGTCCTACTTGCCGCCGTCCAACGTCCGGCACCGCCGAGGTCGGGGACTCCTCCGAGGATGAGTAGGGCATGGGAGGCGGCAGGGCATGGTGTGCCAACTGGCCGGTCCGTATCCCGTGTTCTACTCTTCCTCGCCGGAGACCGCACCTTCACTTCACGGGTCTTGAACCCCGCCCCCGTACATAGAGATCGCAGATGGAGGACGTCGGTCGCCGCCGTAGAATAGGTTTAGGGTCGGGTTTCTTTTATTTTTCTGTCCTATAAAAGTTCGAAATGTAATGAAAATCTGCCGTGTTTGCATTAATCTCGGCCGGTGTATATGAACTTTCACAATAATATACATATTGTAGGAGTACTAGCAAGATGCCCGTGCGTTGCACGGAAGATCAAGATCTTGTGGGAGAAAAGGATGAACGAGGGAAAGCCTTATCTGCAAATGTGGAGAGGAGTGCGGGTAAATTGTCATAGTTTCCTTCCTATCCGTTAGATATAGATCGGACGGCCTATATTGCAGGATGACAGGCACACCATCATCACCAACTCTGCTTTTTATTGAACCGAGACAAATCTAACATGCGAAGTAAAATAAACACATAGGGTCTATACATACACAAATTATCTTAGGCACTCCAATAGTACGTCCACTACACATTCACGCATTTCACATCTTTCTACATCTACGGGAACCTACGAAAGGGTTAACGTAAATTGCCTCTCTCTCTCCTCCCCTGATTTTCATGGTGGTGGGCCCCTCCCTCCCCCCAATCTACAATCAACAGCTCACACGTTTCACATTACGTTAATTACGTAACTGGGATTACGTAGGTGTAGCATTACTCGTCCTAAAAAACCCAACTAAGCCAACCTCCCAGCATATCGCGCGGGAAAAGACCCGGCCGCGCCGTTTTAGTCGGGATTACCGGATTACTAGTAGTAGTATCGATGGATCGCGCGAAGCAACAAATTTTTTTTGAGGGGGCGAAGCACCTAGTTTAAAAGGAAAAAAGGCGGTACACTCACAGCACTCCTGTCGCGGTCGCATTGCACCCCACACACGTTCGGTCCTGCACACGGCTCACGCAAACGGAACGCGCTTCGGCTTGCCTCTTCACTGACACGTGGGACTGCACTTGGAGAAACCGACCATGCGCCAAACTCCCCCCGCCCACCGCGCGAAAATCCTCCCCCCCCCACACCCAAAAATTCCCCCCAAATCCGATTCAACCGCCCTTCGGCCAACTAGCCAATAATATTCCCCAAACCCCCCTCCCCCCTGTCCCCCTCCACTCCATTCGCTCCGCCAAAGCCGCCCTCCCCGCCGCGCCGATACGTCGGCGCCGCGGTTCGGCGATCCTCTCGCTCCCACAGTACGCTCTCGTAGACTGCCGTCCTCTAGCCGCGCCGCCACCTCTGGCTACGTTCTTGTGGAGGCGCACGGCGGTCAGCGCCGCCACCGCTGGCGACGTTCGTGTGGAGACGCACGGCGGTCAGCTTCTCCCACGGTACGCGCATTCTAGACTGAGGCCCCGTTCATGTCGGTGTAGCGCTGAATGTTAGCTGATAGACGCTGTTAATCTCACTGTTTGCCGAAGTAGTTTACTGTCAATATGCTCTGCTTAAGAAGCTTCCTTGCCCTGTTCTGCACTCAATCTGCTTAGCTGAGATGGCATGCCAAGGCCGATTAGTTGCTAAAATATCCTGCCATATATTTATTGTGACGTAGATTGCCATGGTCTAGTAGCCAATCTGTTAGGTGAAATAGCTCTACACCGTTTTATACTCGATCTTTGTTGCTGCGATGGCCTTCGATAGTTCGATGGCTGTGTGCTCGGCCTCATTGACTGCTGAAACAGCCTGCCATAATTTGGCACTCAAATCTGTTTGCTGAATTAGCTTTACATATATTTCGTTACTTAGATCTGCTCGTCCAAATATCTTGCCATAGCTTTAGACATCGACCTAGGTATTTTTTTCTGGACTTCATAAAAAAGCATATATGTTTTTCCTGTAATATCTAGTAGAAGAACTAATTTGTATGTCTAACAGATGGACAGGACTTGGATAACTTCTGCTCGAAGATTCTCCGCTGCATATGTCGAGGGGGTTGAAAACTTCATGAACTTTATCAGAGCTGAGTACGGTGGTCCGAAATCAGATGTGCTCTGCCCGTGTAGCAGTTGTATGAATTCAGTTACAAGACCCCAGTCAACTGTGCAAAATCATCTACACTTGTATGGGATGTCGGTCACATATACTAGGTGGGTTCATCATGGTGAAGCTGTGAACGTCAATGTTATTGACTACGTGGAAGCAGCAGATCACCATCTTGATCTGCCTGATGCTCAGGTGGAAGAGGAGGAGGAGGTGGTGGTGGCGGAGCCAGTGAGTTTGACCAACATTGAAACAATGCTACGAAATGCTCGTGCATTCCGTGAACTTTCACCTGCAGAAGAAAAACGGTGGGCCCGCATGTTGGAACAATGCAACGTTGCTGTCACCCCAGGAAATAAGCTGTCAGTATTCTCAGCTATGGTCACCTTTCTTCAGGTGAAGACATCTGAGCGGATGACCAACAAATCATTCGATGCGATGTTGGCTGCTTTCCGCAAATCTTTCCCAGATGCGTCTGAGCTGCCACACACCTACAGTAAAATGAAGAATTTCCTTCGTGCAGTTGGAATTGGATATGATATGATCCATGTTTGTAAGAATAATTGTGTTCTGTTCCGGAAGGATTATGCCAACTTAAGTGAATGCCCGAAATGCAAATCATCAAGATGGAAAGATGGCGATGCTGTGAAGAGGATTCCTCATAATGTTCTGAGACATTTTCCAATTACACCAAGATTGCAGAGGTTGTTTCATGATGCTGAAACAAGAGAGGATGTACTGTGGCATTCTAGGAACCAGGAGTACAGAGATCAGAATGTAATGAGCCATCCATCTCATGGTAGTGAGTGGAAAAGCTTCAATGATAAACACAAAGAGTTTGCTGCTGACCCGAGAAACATTAGACTTGGCTTAGCTTCAGATGGATTTAACCCATTTGGCCACCAGAGCGCCACATATAGCATGTGGCCAGTGCTTGTTATCCCTTACAACATGCCTCCAAATGTCTGCACCAAAGAATCAAACTACATGATGGCCTTGCTCATCCCAGGTCCAAAAAGTCCTGGAAAGGATTTTGATTTGTTCATGGAGCCTCTTGTGGAGGAACTTCAACAGCTATGGAAGGGTGTTCTCACTCGAGACCTATATAGCAGCCCACCAGCTGATTTCTTTCTGCGTGCTGTTATAATTTGGTGCATCCATGATTATCCGGCTTTGGGCACTATGTCAGGGCGAACGACACATGGTTACAATGCATGTGTTCGCTGTGACAGGAATCCGCTGTCATACGCAATACTTAGCAAGATCTGTTACATTGGACACCGCCGTTTCCTTGCCAAGGACAAGCCGCATCCTAGAAAATACCGAAGACATGTGTTCAATGCAAAGCATGAAAACCGTGATGCGCCAAAGAGGCTCACCGCCGATGAGTTGCAAGTGGAATTAGAGAAGGTCAGGCATATTACACCAGGAAACCATCCTGGTAATGGTAGCGGGAAAAGGAAGCGTGGCAGGGTAGAAGAGAGATTATTGTTTACCCGCAGGTCCACTTTGTGGGACTTGGAGTATTGGAAAGATTTGGATCTGCGGCATAATCTTGATGTGATGCACATCGAGAAAAATATATGTGACAGCATTATCGGCACACTTCTTAATATTGAAGGCAAGACGAAAGATACCTTAAAATCTAGGATTGATTTGACACACCTGGGTATCAGAAAGGATTTGCAGGTGCAAGATGAAGGTAAACCACGGGATATGGCACCAGCTGTGTACGTCTTGGACAAGGTAAAAAGAAAAGAATTCTGCGAGGTCCTGTCACGTGTGAGATTCCCACATGGATTTGCTTCCAACCCTGAAAGGAGAGTCAGTGCAGATGGAAACAAGGTACAAGGGTTGAAAACTCATGACTGCCACGTCCTACTTCAAAGGGTTTTACCTGTTATCCTTAGAGGATTGGGCCGCCCTGACTTATACAGAGCAGTTGCAGAGTTGGGACAATTCTTCAGGGAACTCTGCAGTAGGAATATCAGGATAGATGCTTTGGAGCGTCTTAGAGACAAGATACCAACTATCCTATGCGACCTTGAGAAGATATATCCTCCAGCCTTCTTTGATGTGATGGTGCATTTGGCTGTTCATCTACCTGATGAGGCACTACTTAGAGGTCCAGTACAGTATGGCTGGATGTACCCTATTGAAAGGCGGCTAGGCACTTTCAAGGGCTATGTTAGGAACAGAGCTAGACCCGAGGGTTCCATTGCAGAGGCCTACATTGCTACAGAAGCGTTGACATTCTGCTCAAAATACATTGAAACAGCTGATCAGCTTAGCAAAGAGGTGGGTGAAGACAATCCCGGGCTCAATGTTTTCGATTATTCTGTTCGAGTTACAGGGAAGAGTCGACAAGAGGACAAACCTAAAGATTTGGACAAAATGGTTTGGTATGTGTTGAATAACTGTCCTGAGATACTACCTTATATCAAGTAAGTGCAGTACTGCAGCTTATACATCGTAATCTACTAAACTTGCAGCACATTCTTATATATTTAGATGTTTGACGCGATCACTATGTTGTGCAGCATCTACAAAGAGGAGTTACTGCCGCAAAATCCAAGAAACATTGACAAACTGGTTATGGCAGGATTTGCGAAATGGTTCAAGAACCATGTAAGCTTTTGAAGTGCACTGTCAGTTTTTTTAATATATTGAGTACATAAGATGATCAGCTTGTCTATTTTCTAACCATAGGTTAAGAAGATGCGGGAGGATGGGCAGGCAGTTGATGATGCCCTTTACTCACTAGCAATGGGTCCTGATACTCGGGTAAGACATTATGAATCTTGCGTTGTTGGAGATGTGCGCTACAACACCCTTGCACGAGACGAAGGCAGGAAGACACAAAACAGTGCCATCATGAGCACGGATACGTATGACAAAGAGACAACTGAAATGTATGCTAACATAACAGACATTGTTCAGTTGCAGTATATCTCCAGTTTCGAGGATCATCGGTGTGTGGTTCTGTTGTGCTGTCGTTGGTATAACCTGTTTTCCAGGATCGCAAAACCCAGAGCTGATGATTATTTCAAATCCATCAATGTCAAGGCGGCGTACCAGACCAACGAGCCTTTTATTTTGGCAAATCAAGCAACACAGATATTTTTCTTGGAAGACACATTTGCACGTAGCGATGACTGGAGAGTATTGCAAAGGTTTGAGCAGAGGAATTCGTTTAATGAAGTTGCACAACAAGATGATGCTTACACTGCTCCTGATGTACAAGATAACACAGATGTTCCTAATATCTTTGAGAACCATCACGTCAATGACGCCGGCGAAAAGATTGCCTGTCGTGCTGTGGACATACAAGAGTTGATCAAGAAGAAGCCAACGTTCGAGGACGTTGAGGACGAAGAAGAAGATGACACCGTGGGGAATTACGATTCAGACTGATACACATGGCGAAGATGTTGACGCTGCTGCTGCGGATGATGATTACATTGCTTTTGTCGTATTTGCCTGTCAGAAGACGTTTTTTTATCTACTATGTGAAATTGTGTTTGCTATGACAACTGAAACCTGATGAACATGTTGTTTAGTATTTTGCTGTGAGAACATCACTTGTTATGTATGCTGATTTGTGTTTGGTGATTGTATGACAACTAAAACATGATGACATTGTTGTTTAGTTGTACTCATATTTGGCTGTGAAACTTGAATTTGATGACATAGTTTGCTGTTGGACTGCAATTTGCTCGACGTCTTCGAATGAGAACAAAGCTGACCCGACAGGGCCTCTGCTATTTATTTATTTATATGAGCAAAAGGGGATACCCCCTGATTTCCGTTAATAGAAATCATTAGATGTTCACAACACTACGCCCAGCCTGCTACACAGGTTTCATTCATTACTAGTTTCAGCAAAGTGCTCATGTCATAGCCACTGAATACATCACGAGTGCTACATACACTGCAAATAAAGAGACAATCATCCTACAGAGCACATCGATTTTGCCCATTATCTTCACAAGCTCTTTCATCTCCTCATTGCTGTCAAGGCCGTTCAGCAGCTGTTGCTTGGCCATGATCAGAGGAACTGCATCTTTAACCTTCTGCTCTGCATCTTCCTCTTCTGTCGTTCCTTCAGTTACTTGTCCAACACCCCAACCTGCTGGTATTGGGATTCCTCAGCTAACCAAATAATCAGCGTAGTTGCATTCCCCCACATCAGCAACTTCCCAGAAATACAAATCACACGAATCTTCCCTTTTCTGCATGAATCAAATTGGAAGATCATCAACCAAACTATTAAAAAAATCAGCAACTGAAAGCAGCAGAACAACACTTAAACATATTATTACCCCATGATTCGGGCATTTGTAGAAGACTCGGCCAGGGTTGCGGATTGTGGTTGAGACGCGACGGATGACTCTGCGTGATTTGCAGCAGTGGCACCACACCAACGGCAGCGGGTTGCGATGAGCAATCGGCTGCAGTGCGCGTGCCGGCGGGGGTGTGATGAGACCCACAGGCGATGGTACGGGTGGCGACTTGGCGCATATCTGGTTGTTGCCTGCTGAAGAGCAGGTGGACGAGCAGCCAGCGGACATGGTTGCTGCGGCCAGAGCTTCTGATGCTAGGCAGAGTAAGTAGAGAAGAGGAGAAGCGAACATTGGATATGTCAGTTTCATTACTTGCAGAGTAGCATAGCACCATATATAGTCATAGTCTAGGTTTGGATTCGAACCAGCTACAGGAGCACGTCTTTCTTTTTTCTAAAACTCGGCAATGTCTCTTTACTGGTACACTAGCTTGTTCTGTACGCCTTCCCAAGTCTTTGATTTTCTTTCCCTTTTTTGCGAGGAAGGAAGGAGGACAAAATTGAGAGTTCCTGGGACTCGAACCCAAGAGCTCTCGGTTGAAAACCAAGGGTTCTAGTCACTTATGCGGCGAACATTCCCTGTGAGGAGGACGGCAGACGAACGCATTTTCCTCGCAGTTTTCTTCCTATATATAAAAAAGTATGCTACTTGGTGTCCGCTTAGTCAACACACACTATGCCAACCTTGACCGTTGGATTGACATTAAACGTCTGTCGCGTTTCTTCAGTCTCTTCTTCCTCGAGTCGCCAAAGCCAAACTAGCGCCGGCGGGACCGCCCGCTCCCGCCTCCCACGGCTGGCTGTGATCTTCCCTGGCTCCTATTCGTTCCCGTCCGAGGCCTCACCATAGTCCTCCGCCTTGGTTCGCTCGCTGCGGCGCCACCCTCTGGTGTTGTCAACATGGTCAACAACCGAGAGGAATAAGGAGATGACTGTACATGGTGAGGATGACAGTAGGGACCCAGCAGCGCGCGCAGTAATTTTGTTTTTTCGGCCGTAGTGCTTCTTCAACCTCTCGTCTTGTTGCTCCAGCCGCCCAAAGCAGCGCCGGTCGTGCCGCATGCTCCTGCCTCCCATGGCCGGCTGTGCTACCGCGGAGGCCTCACCGCCCCCTACTATTCCCACCGCTGGCCAGGCCCTGCGGCGACGGCAGCCTCACACCACAGCCGAACCAGTGAACCCTCGTACTCCTCTCTGCACGGGCTTCCACTGCCATGTCTTCCCCAGCTCCGCGTCGTCCCCTTCCTAGGCCTCGCCGTCGTCCACCTCCGTGGTGCTCTGGGCGTGGCCTGGTCAACGTGGTCAAGGAACGACTTCCATCGGACATGGACTGTACGTGGAGAGGCTGACAGCTGGGTCCATGGCCGCAACAAGGAAGTGCCTCCTTATTACGCGGAAAATAATGATTCCTCCACCTGACAGCTGGGACCCACCAGACGGGCCACTGTATTTCATGGAAAAAACGTTTCCCCTCCCTGCTGGGACCCACCAGCTTCATCTTCGCACGCAAGGAAGTGCGTCCGGGCAAAAAAAAACGATTCGCCCCCCTGACTGCTGGGACCCACCAGCTACACCTTCGCACGCAAGGAAGTGCGTCCGGGCAAAAAAAATGATTCGCCCCCTGACTGCTGGGACCCACCGGCTACATCTTCGCACGCAAGGAAGTGCGTCGGGGCAAAAAAAAATGATTCGCCCCCCTGACTGCTGGGACCCACCAGCTACATCTTCGCACGCAAGGAAGTGCGTCCGGGCAAAAAAAACGATTCCCCCCTGACTGCTGGGACCCACCAGCTACATCTTCGCACGCAAGGAAGTGCGTCCAGGCAAAAAAACGATTCGCCCCCCTGACTGCTGGGAGCCACCAGCTACATCTTCGCACGCAAGGAAGTGCCTAACAGTCGGGACCCACCTGGTCGAAGCGTACGTAGCGTTGTCATTCTGGTCGCGAACGTGTACGTACATATATACTGGTGGATGTAGAGGCGCGCACGTGTCATAGTAGAGGCGCGCACATAGCATGTACACGTACGTACATCGGCCAAGGTGCAAGAAAGAAAATACGGCCACGTATGTGTACATACGGGCGGGGTCTCAAACGCCTACTCACGCATACGTATGGCGAGGGCTCGTGTACATGGCTGGGTCGAAACGGAGAAACAACATCGTCGTCGTGTTCATGGGGAGGCAACGAAATGCGTCATGTTCATGGGGAGGCAATAGAATGCGTCGTGTTCATCGGGAGGCAACAGAACGCGTGGGAGCCAACCGGCTAGGTCGGAATGGAATGTGTCGTCGTGTTCATCGGGAGGGCTTGGACGGAACAGGCGATGGAAATGAGGCCTGGCGTACCGCAGAACGGAGGAAACGGCATTGTGTTCGACCGGCCATGTTCAAAACGGGATCCTGTTCATCGGGAGGGGTCTGGCGTACCGCAAAACGAAGGAAACGGACCTCCTACATTCGAAATGGGGGTCCTGTTGATCGGGAGGGGTGTGGCGTACCGCAAAACGAACGAAACGAATCTCCTACGGTCGAAACGGGGGTTCTGTTGATCGGGAGGGGTGTGGCATACCGCAAAATGGACGAAACGGACCTCCTACGGTCGAAACGGGGGTCCTGTTCATTGGCAGGGGTGTGGCGT